>NC_048218.1:87964494-88071309 GCF_002007445.2 Ailuropoda melanoleuca
ATTGCACTACTGGGTATTTACCCCAAAGATTCAGACGTAGTGAAGAGAAGGGCCATATGCACCCCAATGTTTGTAGCAGCAATGTCCACAATAGCCAAAGTGTGGAAGGAACCGAGATGCCCTTCAACAGATGACTGAATTAAGAAGTTGTGGTCCATATATACAATGGAANTACAATGGAATATTACTCAGCTATCAGAAAGAACGAATTCTCAACATTTGCTGCAACATGGACAACATTGGAGGAGATAATGCTAAGTGAAATAAGTCAAGCAGAGAAAGACAATTATCATATGGTTTCTCTCAACTATGGAACATAAGAACTAGGAAGATTGGTAGTGGATGAAAGGGATAAAGAAAGGGGGGGTAATCGGAAGGAGAAATGAAGCATGAGGGACTATGNACTCTGAGAAAGAAACTGAGGGCTTCAGAGGGGAGGGGGTGGGGAATGGGATAGACTGGTGATGGGTAGTAAGGAGGGCACGTATTGCATGGTGCACTGGGTGTTATACGCAACTAATGAATCATCGAACTTTACATCAAAATAAATAAATAATAAATAAAGAAATAAATAAATAAATAAATAAATAAATAAAAAGAAATCAAATTCTGCTGCTTGGGTTATCACAAGAAGGGGGGCACTTTGGCAAATTATTTAATCTAAGTCTCAAGTGGCCTTGTTAGTAATGCTGTACCCATGATTACTAAAGGGATGACTGAGTGTGTGTGCGGAGAGGGAAAAAAACGAAAGAGGAAGGGAGGAAAAGAGAGAGGATTGATCTATGTCTATATTTATCACTGAGGTATATGTAGTATGCTATACAATCTAAAAACATATATAATCATAACCTACAGGTATATATTTTGACAATGAATGGGGTATTAGGCCCAATGTTTGTTTCAATAATTTATGAGTCTAATTGTCCATTATGGGTTGAAAGCAGAGTTATATCTCCCCCAAAACTCAGTCTCATGCCTCAGACATGACCCCGTTTGAAGACAGGGTTTTTGTAGAGTTAAGTTAAAATGAGGTCATTAATGTGGGCACTAATCCAATATGACCGATGTCCTTATAAAAAGAGTAAATTTTGACACAGACTTCCCTCTCTCTAGATGAAGAACTGAGCATAGATTATTTAAATGTCGTGTCCAGGGCAAACTCAACGGTTAATGGCTGAGCCAAGACAAAATTCAGTCCAGTTATTCTTAAATTCTAGTGCTAACTTTGATGAAATGATTAGGTTTCAAACCCATTGTTGGAATCTTAGGAAATTTTTGTTAATATAGTGTTGTAAAGGTAATAGAAAGTATTCTGGAAAATCTTTCTCATTATTTAGAAAAATTCTGAAAAGACTAAAAATCATAATCTTGACACAATTTTTTGTACAAGTGAGGATAGGTGTTAATGGGCTAAATTATCTTCCCAAAAAATTTATGCCGATGTCCTAAAGCCCAATACCACAGAACGTGTCTTTATTTGGAGATGGGGTCTTTACAGAGCTGATTAAAATGGGGTTATTAGGGTGGGCCCTAATACAACATGACTGGTATTTTAATAAAAAGAGATAATTTGTACATGGCCAAGGACAGAAGAAAGGTTATGTGAAGACACAGGGGAAGAAGGCCATTAGCAAGCCAAGGAGGAAGGGCTGGAACAGGTCTTTCCCTCACAATCCTCTGAAGGAACCAACCCTGCCACAAACACTGATCTGGAACATCTAGCCTCCAGAACTTGAGAAAATAATTTTCTGTTGTTCATGCCACCCAGTGTATGGTTCTTTGTTATAGCAGCCCTAGCAAACTAATACATTGTCTAAACTGACATCTTTGCTGAATAGATGACCACTTGCTTCCATAGAGGTGAGCCCAAGGATGTTGCAAAACTAAAGCCAGGACTCCTAAAATAGTTTGGATTCCTTCCAGCAATGGCAATGAAAACTCAATTTTGTATTTTTTAAATCTATTTATGACAAATTATATAAAACATACTAAACATGTGATAGAAACACATGTTATAAAATGTCAAAGGGCATGCCTAACATTGTTTTGCCCTGGATAATTACTGAAACTAGAGTTACCAGATATTTATGTAAGGCGTAACATTTTTTGAATAATGAACCGATATGTCACCTTTTTGAGAAACACAACTTTACAGTCAAAATCCAAGGATGAATTAACTGCAAAATATACCTCTACGTAATGGAAAGAACTGACCTGCTATATGGCACAATTATATGTAAACCAATTACATTTTGGAAGATATCTGTCAAAAATAACTTTTATTTCAGAGTATTTGTTCTTAAAGTATTATTTCTGGACATTATTAGGCCAACTGCTACATACACACACACACACACACACACACACACACACACACACACATCATATTATCAGTGTAGGAGGACACATATCTTAGATGGTAGATGAAAATACGTATTTTAGTAATGTTCATTTTGAGCCCCAAAATAAACTTGCTGAAATTTTCACCCAAACCAAACGCAAACACCACAGGGAGCACAAGATTCAAGTTCTACCTGATGTGTTGGTAATGCTTCCTCAGGAAATTTTATATAAACTGGTGCTGTCTTGGGAGTTCAGAAATCAAGATACAAGCCTAGCCTCTACTGATCTTACTTCACAAAGTGTCCTTTAATCATTCAATTAAGATGGCCTGAAGTACACAAAATTCTAGGATTCCATACATAAAAATAATGCACAAAATACACACTTAAATTTTTATCTAGACAGATAGTTTTCAACCTTTCTTTTGTATTCATACCATTCACATTTTCATTAAAGCTCCATAAGAAATCGCTCTTATTACAATGCAGTATAATGGGGTGGGGATTCATGTGGATGGGGAAGGGACATATGTCTTGCCTTACCTAGACACTAAATATCTGTTGAAGAAATGTCAACACTTTACGCATATATAAAATTTTGAGAGCTTAAATATATAAAATTTTCTATTTTACTTTTTCAAAAACGTAAAGGGTGGTAACTATGAGGAAAGGTAAGGTATCTGGCTAGTAGTAATATCTGTACAGAAAGATTCAAGAAAATATTATTCAGGAAAATAAACAATTTTATAAAGTTAGTAAAGAGGTTCAAGAAATGTCAACTAATTTAATAGATTATCTAAGTAGTATCTATTATTTTCAAATAATTTTTATATAATACAAAATGTGACTCTATTTCCCAACAGTCCTTTTGTAAGTTATATGCCATGCCACCTTCTTAAATATAATGTTATAAAAGTATTTTGCATAAACTGACTCATCGCAAAGGCTTGCCTAAAAATCCCTGGCACCTTTATGAGTATATGGTAACTACAGAAAGGACAATGCTCCTCAAAGCTTTTTATTGTGCTATCATAAAGTGAAATTGGTAGAATCTGAACCTACTAATCATTTAAGGAAGACAGAACTCTAGGTCCTTGTCAGATTATTTTAGGTTACATCTTAATATGATGGATAGAAATTTCATTGTCTTTATATTTGTTTCTGTTACTTTTCCACAACATGGCTCTTTTTAATACAAACTGCTGCTATTGTATTCCAACAACCAAAAAGAAAACTATAGTCCAGGACACTTCTGATGCAAATAGAGCTTGCATATACATCCCTAGTACCGTTTCCATATCTGACTACATATTACATTAGCTATTTTGATCTCCTACCTACTTTGGGTTTACAATAATGATTTTAGTATTTTCCTTAAAAATTATTTCCACACAAAATATTTATTTAATACTCATTAAACTTTTCAAAATTACTGGGGCCCCATTAGATAAAGTCAAAACAGCTAAAACACAACTAAGTAGATTATATAACTGGTCAATGTACAGGAGAGGCTTACAGAAAGCTGTGGTTCTGTAAACTATACTTCTAAATGGGATTTTAAAAACTATTTCATGTGCCTGGCTGGCTCAGTTGGTAGAGCATGACTCTTGATCTCAGGGTCCGAAGTTCAAGCTCCACAATGAATGTAGAGATTACTAAAAACGCTTTCATAACACAAGCTGAAGGTTTCAAAGGTTGCATGGCTGGATTACATGAACATTTATAATCTATATACAATCATGCACAGACATGCATATACACACATTAACATCGTTGCTACCTCACACATACAGATGACAACATTTTTAAACTTTGTTTTTTAGGAATGTACTTTTGGAAGGCAGATTAAAGCTTTCTCTAAAGCAAATCCTGTTTTTTCCATCATCTTCTGTTAAATAATCAGAGACGCTTCCTCTCTCGGAAAATAATCTACCAGGTAAAAATTTGTAATGATAAAGGCACAAAAAGTGATGGCCAGACTCCTAGAAGGATAAGTATTTCAGCAAGCTCAACAAGTTTATTGTGCCTATTAAATTAGGGTAGTTGTTCTGCTAACTTTCTTTTGTAGCATTTTCTCAATTCTATATGAACTATATAGTAAATACAATATCTAGGTCACATATTTTCATAAATGGGAATATTCTAGAATTCTTTAAAGCCCACAAGTGGACTCCCCAGTTTTATCTTCTTTTCCCCTTTTGTTTCCTTTGACCATTTATACCTGCACTTTAGTAGACTTGACTAGCCATATGACACAATATAAGGAAGTGCTTAGTCAGATACAGTGATTGTTTAATGATTTTTAACCTTAATTTTCATACTGTGAAGAATGATTTCATATTCCATTTTGTTATTCGTAATTGTTAACTCCTTAAAAAAAATTTAGGTATAGTTTACTTCCAATGTTGCATTAGTTTCAGGTGTACAATATAGTGATCCAACTTCTCTACATGTTATACTATGCTCAACACAAGTGTAGCTACCATTTGTCATCATACAACACTATCACAATATCACTGACTATATTAGCTATGCTGTGCCTTTTATTCCCATGACTTAGTCCTAACAGGAAGCCTGCATCTTCCACTGCCCTTCAACCATTTTGGCCATCTCCCCACCCCCCCCTCCCCTTTGGCAACCATCACTTTGTCCTCTGTATTCATAGGTTTGATTCTATTTTTTTTTTATTATTCGCTTGTTTTGTTTTTTTTTTTTTAGATTCCACATATGAGTAAAATGAGATCCTGAATAGCCAAAGCAATCTTGATTAAAAAAAAAAAAACAAAAAAAAAAAAACAAACAAACAAAGCTGGAAGTATCACAATTCCAGATTTCTAGATATACTGCAAAGCTGTCATAATCAAAACAGTATGGCACTGGCACAAAAACAGACACATAGATCAATGGAACGGAATAGAGAGCTAAGAAATAAACCCACGGTTATATGGTCAATTAATCTGTGATAAAGGAGGCAAGAATAAACACTGGGGAAAAGACAGTTTCTTCAATGGTGTGGAAAACTGAACAGCTACATGCAAAAGAATGAAACTTGACCACTTTCTTACATCACACACACAAATAAATTCAAAATGGATGAAAGGCCTAAATGTGAGACTTGAAACCATAAAAATCCTAGAGAAGAACATGGGCAATAACCTCTTTGACATGGGCCATAGCAACTTTTCTCTTTTCCTTTCTTTTTTTTTTTTTTAAAGATTTTATTTATATATTTGAGAGAGAGAAAGAGAGATAATACAAGCTGGGGGGAAGGAGCAGAGGGAGAGGGAGAAGCAGACTCCCTGCTGAGTGAAGGACAGGACTTGGGGCTTGATCCCACAACCCAGATATCATGACCTGAGCTGATATGTAACCAACTGAGCCACCCAGGCACCCCAACTTTTTTCTAGATATGTCTCCAGAGGCAAAAGAATAAAAGCAAAAATAAACTATTGGAACTTCACCAAAATAAAAAGCTTCTGCATAGTGAAGGAAACAATCAACAAAACTAAAAGGCAACCAACAGAATGGGAGAAGATATTTGCAAATGACATACCTGATAAAGGGTTAGTGTCCAAAATATATAAGGAACTTATAAAACTTAATACCCCAAAAATGAATAATCCAATTAAAAATGGGCAGTAGACATGAATAGACTTTTTTCCAAAGAAGACCTACAGATGGCTAATAGACACATGAAAAGATGCTCAATATCACTCATCATCAGGGAAATACAGATCAAAACTACAATAATATATCACCTCACACTTGTCAGAATGGCTAAAATCAACAACACAAGAAACAACAGGTATTGGTGAGGATGTGGAGAAAGGGTGACCCTCTTACATTGTTAGTGGGAATGCAAACTAGTTCAGCTTCTGTGGAAAATGGGATGGTGTTTCCCCAAAAATTTAAAAAGAGAACTCCTCTATGATCCAGCAATTTCCACTACTAGTTATTTACCCAAAGAATACAAAAATACTAATTCAAAGGGATACATGCACGCCAGTGTTTACAGCAGCATTATCTACAATAGCCAAATTATGGAAACAGCCCAAGTGTCCATCAATTGATGAATGGATAAAGAAGAGATGGTATAGATACACAATGGAATATTACTCAGCCAAGAAAAGAATGAAATCTTGCCATTTGCAACGACATGGATGATGCTGGAGAGTATTATGCTAAGCAAAATGAGTCAGAGAAACACAAATACCATATGACTTCACTCACATGTGGATTTTAAGAAACAAAACAAGTGAGCAAAGGGCAAAGAAAAGAGGGAGGCAAACCAAGAAACAGACTCTTAACTATAGAGAACTGATGGTTACCAGAGGGGAAGTGGGGGTGGGTGGGTTAAATAATGATGGGGATTAAAGAGGGATGAGCACTGGGTATTGTATGGAAGTGTTGAATCACTATTGTATACCTGAAGCTAATGGAATTTAAATAAAAAAACTAAAAAAAGGCTATATAGAAATTTAACTTTCTTTTTAGATTTACTGTAAATTGAAAGTATCTTTATGAGAATATTACAAATTTCAGTAATTACCTACAGTCTAGCTAAAAAGGAAACAAAAATAAGGCCCAATATTAAAAATAATATGCCGAAGAGAATAAGGAAAAGAAAGATTTTTATTGTTGCAGTCTGTTCTGCTCGTTTCTACTTCTTCTATTTGGACTATTTATATATACTTGTAAAGTACAAACTCATGGAAGACAGACTTACTAAAGCTATCAGCATTGCCACAAATCAAACAAGCAAATTACAAAAGAAAAAGTATGTACAGGGAAAAAGCAAAACAGGAAAAGAATATTTTAGCACAAATTAAATTCTGCATCCAGTGAATGTTGTATCTCATAAAATGGGGGTGGCTATTATCCTCATGCTTCAACTTGGACACAGCTGAGTGCATTGTATGGGCAAGAACCAGAACCTATTACCAAAATGTAAGTCCTATCCATTGGAGTTATCAGTGTTTTTTCACTTCACTGTGCAATTTCTATATACATTTTTGTTAGCTAGAAGCAGAAGTTGAATATATCAAAGGATGCCTATTATGGTACTCACGAAAAAAAAAAAAGTAGGGTAGTAAAAATGCTGATGTAAGAGACAGATTCTAATTCAATTAAGGCAGCACTTCATAAAGACCTAGTATGTGAGCATGAGCTAATATAACTTCAAATCCTATAAAGGCTGAAACACTAAAATACACAAGCATATTTCTAATGAATGAATCCTTAATGATGAGTACTCAGGGCTTAGAACACTCAAGCTCAGTTTTATATTTTCTCATTTATCTCGTGACTCTGAAAAATCATCTAATCACTTTTGTATCTGTTCCCTAATCTATAATTTGGAATAACGATGCTTATCCTGTCTTGTTTACCAAATGTCTATAAGGACCCATAACCTTATCTGAATCATATCTGAGGAAATATGCTATAAACTGTAATCCAGAAGAAAAGGGCTATGTAATTTATCTATATTCAAATCAGTAGGAAGATGTTTGGATATACATGGCTTAAAAAAACTGGTGTCTGAAAATTGTATCACCACACAAAAACCTTAGAAACCAATGAAGTACAGTGGAAAGTATAGGGCTCTAGAATGAGAAAATTTTAGTTTTTAATCCCATTTTAGCTAATTACTATCTGTGTAACGAGAAAAATCTCAGTTTTCTCTCTGTAAAATGGAGATAATAAAATTTTCCATACAGAATTTACAGGATGATTAAATCTGTGATACATCTTCAAGAAAGGACTTACTGCCCTGCTCTTGGGAGTGCTGTTAGCAGACAGCCTTCAGCTGTCAGTGCCTTCAAACATTAGACTCAGAGGCAGAGAACTACATAGCCAGACAGGATACGTTGGGTGTCTCACACTGAATAACTAACATGGAAATAAAAAGTTCTCTCCTATACCCCCAACTCAAGGCAACTCTCAAGGGCGATGCTAGGCCCAGATCTCCCTGTGGTGTTGGCTAAGGCTGTCTTTAGGACTATGGAGAAGTTGGAATCCTCCTTTGGCCCACTCTTCTTTCCTTTTCTCCCCTCCACAGGTATTAATCCTCAGGGGACTCTGTACCAAACATCCTATATTCTAAATTCCATGTTAAAGTTAGCTTTTCCTAAAGAAGAAGGCCAACCTGTGACAAATGATTAGTGATAATAGAAAGGTTCTGATAACTAATTTGTCATTCAATAAGTAAGTGAGGCTGTTATGGTTATCCTCAACTATTTTAACTATAAACTTCCACAACAGTTAACTACCAATGTTAGAGAAGCAGAGAAGATACTGGCACATAATCAGAAACGAAGTTAGTGTAATCACTTCGACAATTAGTAGGATAATTTGGGCCCAATATTGGTTATAGGGAACTAGGATAGTCATTTAGTTCAAAATATACTTTTACATAAAACACGTATGTAATTTAAACATTCTTTTTCTTGGAAAATTGTCAATTGTTCTATTTCTGACTTGTTCTCAAAGTATGATTATAGTTCAAGATGGAAAACTTTGATTAAATAATCCATTGGGTTTTCCAATGGTCTTCTCAAGAGAGTGGTCTCTCTTTCACAATAAGATAACTATGCTTTTGTAACAAAGTGCCTGAGGAAAATTAGTGAGTAAAGATTTTTTAAATAATACAAAGAAGGCTTGACAAAATAGACTCAAGCTGATATACAGTAATTCCTGAAATGTTCACATGACATATTACTACTAAAACAGGAAAAGGCTTGATAGGTATCAGTAGTTAATAAGCTAATATACACAGTACTAGAAGATTGTGTTTTGTGCCAAGTTGTTCCAGGAAAAACTGGACAGCAATTAACAAATGATATTTAGATGTGGTAAACCAAAACAAACAAACAAAAGCAAAACTGGAGCACTCAATACTCTTTTGAGATACATCTTTTAGAGACAGAGATAGAAAGTAAATCTGTGGTTGCCTCGAACTAAGTCTAGGTGGGGGGAGATGTACTGTGTGTGGAAGATGGGGAGCAATTACTAACAGCTGTGGAATTTCTTTTGGGAAGATACCCTAAATTAGACTGGGGTGATGGTTGCAAAATCCTGTGAATTTACTAAAAAACATGGTAAAGTGTATGATATGAAAACTATATCTCAATAGCGCTAGAAAAAATATTCTAATTTAAAATCATTTTCTACATCATTTAGGTGACTTTTCAATAATTACTACTCTACTTATGAAGAAGTACCATGTATTAAAAGATGTGTGAGAAAGCAGTGAAGGAAAAGTAACATTTCTTCAGCTAAGGTAATTTACTTGCTTTTCGAAAGTTGCATGGATATCTTCTATTTAATGCTATGTCTAAGCCATTTATAATTTCTTTAAGGTTTAATTACTCAATATCTCTTTCAATTATTAAAGGTTTGTCAGTCCATTTTTGTGTTGGCATTATAGAATATTTGGAGAGCCATTTGTCCTTATTTTGTTCTCAAATTTTAACTTAAAGGATCCTACTAGTTCCTAAAGCACATTCTATTCCTTAGATTCTGTTAAGTAACCATAAATGATATAAAATATAAAAAAACAGTAAATTTTGATCTTCTTTCTGCAAACAATTTTAGTTCAAACACATTGCACAAAGTCTCAGAATTGGACAGATCCTTACAAGTCATTACCTGCTTCTCCAATTAAACATATAGTACTGTATTAAGAGAATAATTGCTTAAAGAACTATGTCTAGGCAAGAATCTAGATCTAGAAATGCCAACCGCATCATAACTGTTCAACACTTAGATTTAATCCTACATTTTATAACCATTCTACCACTTCTGTTATGACTGCCCCCAAAAACATACAAAAAGAATAACAGAGAGTAGTGAAATCATCTCATGGATACTCCACCCGTATTTTTCTCCATTAGATGGAGAAATGCCAGTTTTTGGCATTAGACTATTCTCAATATATAAAAATACCTCAGTCAATTAAATTATATACATATACTCAATTAGTCACACAATTACAGCACATTTAAATAATCATGTTGAAAAATGCAGGGCTAGTAATTTCAACTTTTAAATTAAATAAGATAAAGCTCCTTCCCCAGTATTACAAAAACTATTTATTCTTTTGTAAATCCAATGTTCAGTTTTTCTGTGATGCAAATTTTCTCATGAAAAAAGTGATTTTTCTATAGATAATAACTTTGGTTTTCTAATAAGTAATAAATTCCCAAATTAAAAGAGAAAAATATTAAAGGATCAGCAATACCTTCATTATAATACTAAGACTACTAGGTATTCATAGTACTATATTTCTTAGGAACTCACATATACATTAAATTTTTGTGTTAATAAAAATAATGAAAAAAATTTAAATCAAAATTTTGAATTGGATACTAAGCACCACGTGGGAAGGACCTAACATTTGATAGTCTAACATTTGATAGTCTCTATGCAGAGTGTATTTTTTCTGTGATTATAAAACTTAAGTACAGAAGAAGGTACCCTGGGTTGGCAACCAACCAATGATTCTGAAGAGAACTGTTACCAGCCTCCAGCAATTGAGTATCAATGGATGTAGAAAACCTCTTCTTTTTCTTTATTTTATTCTTATACTTTCTCTATTCTCTCCTATCCCTCATCCTTCATTAATAGGACCAGAATATAAAGAACAAATATGACCAAAGATTATAATCATATATTTGTTTGGCTTTATATAATCAATAATTCTATTTTGTAAAACCATAATTTTGTCTAGTACTTATAAAACCAAAGAAAGAATACAGTAAAATAGTTAATGCAAGTTGACATGATTTACTGAGTAAATACTAGAGGGATAACACTGGGCACACTGAATCTAACCTTCTTATCATCAAACATTAAATATATTTTAAAATCTCATTAAATCATACAGTTTCCCATATACTTTACTTTGAAAAGGAAGAAAATGGATCCACCACTACTGAAAACTGGGCTTCTTGCTACGGTGAAGCTTAAACTTCTCACATCCTCTTCAGTTGCTCAGCAACTGTAATTGTACTAGAATCATTTATATTAGACATTAGCTACTTCCAAGCTTTATTTTTCTTTCTTATGAAACGAAAGCTATTGTTAGGCCAAATAATTTCTTTGAGGAAAAAGGTAGCAGCATTTTGAATCTGAATGGGCTCAAGTACATCTCTCAACCTGCACAATTCAAATTGTTTCTATGCAGATTATAAAAGCATCCAGTTAGATTATGTATTTTTGTATCTGATGTGATAGACCTGAAAAAAAACTTAGGACTAATATAAATCCTTCTTTAAAACAACTACACAGTCTTAGTTGATAATAATTAATTATGTTCTCTTTATGAGGCAGCTAGCCATAAAAATAAATTAATTATAAAACAACCAATTTTCAATAATACTTAGAATTTTGTTATTACTTTGTTTTTTAATTGGGGAGGGAGGCCTATGTATACATATAGTAAAATGTTGTCCAAAACAGCCAATGATTCTGGATGACTTCAACCAGAAGCCTTATTATGACTGACTACACTCAGAATCACCATTGGACAAATGATTTGACCATAACTTTGGCAATGATTTGTATCTTACGTACAGAGTTTACAAACCACCTATTATGATACCCACCTTATATATCGCCCAGTAAATAACTGTTCTCTGAATCAAAATGAATAAAATAATCAACAGAATATATTATAAAGGATACTGTTAAACAACCTGAAGTAATTCAATTCTGCTAGAAGTTATTCACCATGACTAGTCTCTAACTGGCTTGTTGTTAAAAAATAAATAAATAAATAAATAAATAAATAAATAAATAAATGCCATTTGAAAACAGTTTTTATATATAAAAACCAACAGAATTTAAAAAGAAACAAATTATCATATAATATATACGATTATTATAAATCTTATATCAATACAAATAAAGTATTCTATCTCATAAGAGAAAAGAATGTACCAAGACAAAACAAACTGGGAAATGTTTATTTCTCTAAAACCTGTATCTGTCATGATACACTAAGTACTTATGAATGTAAGGACACTGTTATCCATGTGAACACCTTTTAAGTATGGTGGTTCCACTGACTCAAAATGAACCTTCATATTTCAATGTGTATGACACATTTTGTAAGAAGATAAAGTGACTATTTTTAACTTACATAAATCAATCCAAAACCCTGCTTAGTTAAAAAAGAAAAAGTTCATTGGCAAAACCTTTAAACTACCAATAGAAGATATTTATACTTTAGACAGAGAGGACTTATTTTAGGAAGGATAACTCAAAATGAATATTCTACCTATGCTTGCTACTAGCTCTTATTCCCTAGGATTCCCTCCTAATACTGTCAGCTTATTTTTAACTTTGAAATTTTAGGGTTTTTTCTAGAATTAATTGCATATAAAGATAGCTCATTTGAAGTTGAGACATAAAATAAAGCTATAATATAATACAATGCCAACATTTGAAAGATATTCAAATTTGAGGGAAATGACATTGTACAAGTAATGAAGCTAGCTTTCTTTAAAAAAACAAACAAACAAAAAAAACAAGATATGAAGGGACAAAAAAAAATTTTACTGAAGCATTGTAAGAGTCAACCCAAGTATAGGCCATTTGCTATGTTAGACAGCTTATCCATACGTGAATGTTTCAAACTGGGGTCAGAGGAATGTGCTGAGTGGAGCTATACTACAACACATCTGGAAAAAAAAGGGATTAAACAAATGGCAAGAGAATCACCACACAAGGTAGGTCATTCACCATCAATCTAAGAAACAGAATAAGGTGAAGAAACGTAATTCTTAGTTCTAAGCTCTGACGCAGTATTCGGTCCTGGGAATATTATACTAAAATGACAGAATTCTGGTGAGAATATTTTTAAATGTTAAAAAGGAGAAACATTTGGAAGTAGCTCTGATACTGCCTATGGGTTTAAGTGATTTTTAAACTCATGCAGTTAAGGTATGTGGATTCTTTGACTTTTCTAGCATAGATGCTCTCTTGATGGTGTCTGACCAAGACTTCCCAAAGTCAAACTCCTCTGAAAGAGTACATTTTCCCATCTTCCAAATGGAGTAACAGCTGAGAGGCCAATCTGAATCCATCTAGGTATTGGGACCTGAGCTTCTCTTCATCACTGCTATTTTTTTTCAGGGTCCTGGGGGCACACACACAAGCCTTAACTGACAGTTTAATTAATAGATAATCTACAGAAGTAGGGGCTAGGGCTATGGGAATCAACAGGGGATGGTGAAGCATCCAGGACCTAGCAACAGAATCTAGAAACCTGTTACCACCCCTACATCTTACAGGACATGGAGATAGTGCAGTGTCATCAGAACTTGAAGGTAGACCCTGAGTAGTAGAAATAGGAAGACCATGTAGGGAACTGAGGAGTGGAGGTAGAGACTTCTCAGTCTAGATCAGTTTTACAAAGGTGAAAGAGGAACAACAATTACAATAAGAAAATTATCTTTTAAATCAATCATCAAGATGTCAGAAACTGTTTATCTGGTGTGCCAGTATGGTCACTAACAATTTTTTTCATGTTTGCTTACTTGTTTAATCATCTTTCCCTAGTTCTATTTGTTTTTGTCTTTGTTTTTAAAGATTGATTGATTGATTGATTGATTGATTGATTGATTTGACAGAGATAGACACAGCCAGCGAGAGAGGGAACACAAGCAGGGGGAGTGGGAGAGGAAGAAGCAGGCTCATAGCAGAGGAGCCTGATGTGGGGCTCGATTCCATAACGCCAGGATCACACCCTGAGCTGAAGGCAGACGCTTAACTGCTGTGCCACCCAGGCGCCCCTCCCTAGTTCTATTTGTATTTCATTTGTAGATATATCAAAAGCTTGTAATACTGCAAGATGGTTTTTCTTTTTGTTTTTTTAATTGTGGACATAACGATGTCCTTATATGTGTATAATATAGATTCTTAATGGGTTTTTGGAAAAGATAACATTAAATATGAATCTTTTAGGAAACAACTGAACAATAAGCTTGGTTTTATGCAAGCTCCACGGAGGGCAAGAATCTTTGTTCTGTTCACTGAGGTATCTTGTGCTTACTCAAGTACCTGGTAAATATGGGGTATTCAATAAATATCTGTTGGATGAAACATAAATGGTGACTATTTTGCTGTGTGTGTGTGTGTGTGTGTATGTGTGTGTGTGTGTGTGTGTGGTAGTCCATACTATTCCTGTTATTTTATTTTTACTTCAGATACTGCTGTTAGGTCAGATAAGGCTTCACTATTTGCTATCTTCTACCCAGGTTTCTCATAGTCATTTCTATGCCACTGTCTGATTTCAATACCATTTAAAATGAAAGCATTCTCCGCTGCTGAGTCATCATCTCCTGTTCCATAACATGATTCTTAGGCCTTCTTCTCACCTTTCCCCCATCCCAAATTCTTGATCACAAACTTCAATCAACTGCTTTTTGGACAACTGAAACTGTTTTATTTTGATTACTTAGTTTCTATGCAACCTCCGATTTATTTTTAATAACTTCCAAAATTATTTCCATCACCTTCATTTTGACTCTCTGTCTTGCAGTGACTTACATCATCATAAATCCCTAAGTATTACCTTCAAAGTATTTGAGTAGCCTCTTGAAAAGATTTGCTACACTAAACACATAGATACAGTAATTAAGCTAATCCTGGGTAAACAGAATACTTTTAGGAGTGGATAAAAACAAATGGAAAGATTAGAATCCCTATTTCATTTTTTTTTTCTTTTTTTATAAAGCCTCACTGTGAATTAGACATAGGCTACATGAAAACAGAACTGCATTACTTATGGTTTGAGTGGGATTTTTTTGTTTGCTTGCTTTTAGTTTTATTACTAGAATTAATTAATAATGAGTTTATACAATTTCCTAATTCTTCAATGGATGAAAGTATTAACAATTTGCAACTAAGTATCATATGTATATGAACACAAATATTCTAATAAAGAAAGATGCTATTTGAAAAATAAACTCATTTACTCTTAAGAGTCAGCTCATACAACCTTAATTCTCTTTCATTTAATCATAAACAGGTTAATGTTACTTTTAATCCAAAAATAACAGCTTTTAGCTTTGTTTTGTTTTTAATTTTATTATTTGGAATCATTTGCAAGGTCAGGAGAAGAGTACAGACTGAGAACCCTCAGCCTCACTCCACTCTCTTCCCAAACCAGGCTCCATCAGAACACTCAGAAGTCTGGCACATGCATGGAGACCACCAGCTACATCTGAGCTCTATTGGTTTCTCCCTGTCCCTTCCCCTTGCCTCTAAGACACATTCTGGAAGGAGCCTGAGCAGGGCCAGAAAGCGCAATAAGGGTATATTTGGGGTAGGGAATTTCTGGCTCCCTCGTACCAAAGTCATGGTATTTGAGGACAGAAGGGAGATGGAGCTGGGCTCAGTAGGGCATGTCCTTTTGGGAGGAATGTGATAGGAGGATGTCCAGGGAAAGGTCTAGAAAGAATGTAGCCCAAGGCAGGGTTCTGGTTGTCCAGATCTATGTTGAGGTGGGGGCGTAAAGTGGTCACCAATGCATTTCATGAAAATTTCTCATTGAAAGGGTCCAAAATATTACAAAATAACAAAAACACTCAGGGAACTTGACATTTTTACTTCATGCAGGAAATTTTCTGAGATGTAATAGCTCTTATTTCAACATTCTTTTCTTTCACAACTGCCCTTTCCTATAGCAACTATTCCAAAGCTAATAAACCCTAATGTCAAACATCAAAACTCAAAATATAAACTTTATATTTTCCTATATGATATTCTTGTTTCTATGTACACTGTATCTCACCAATGTCCACCAGGGAGCATATGTAACGTAAATATAAAACTGTAGTAAATAATAAAAAATAATAATAATAAAAGTGACAGTATGTCCTTAAATCTAAATAAATTATCAACATTCTTTGGAGTATCTACTGGATGTACATTATTGTATTGGGACATTGATGATTTACAAATTATAATTTTTCTGCACATTGGTGTACTTGTAGAAAAATTTTTCAACAAGACAGAAAATGACTACCTCTTATGCACATTTCTGACAAATTATTGTTTTTAATAAACCACATAATGGAGAAGAGGGAAAGAAATAAAGTCAGATAGATTATGCCATACAGACTTCATACAAATTATCAATTTTATAAAAAGCAATAGTACCAATATTAGGAAAAGAACAGAGACATTTCCTTGATTTTGACTCTTTCCAAGGCTACATGTTATACCAGGAAACTGGAGCCTATGTCTGACTTTATGACTGCCAGGAAACCCCACTCGGCTTTCCTAAGGAACATGTAAAATTGTCATTCAGCCTCTGTCCTTGAATACAGTTAAAGAGAGCAGACTTCACTTTTTTGAGATGCCCAGGATCCCTTTTCCTCAAGGGTGACTCACACTGTGAGGGAGACACGTCAGAGATTACACTCTGCATGACAAGGTCCCATTGGCCCATACACTCCAGCTCATGCCTCCAAAGTCAGACCTAGTGGCCAGCACTTCACAGCAGGGCCTTTGTGAGAGCTGATTTCGAGGTTGTACCTCTACCTTTGCTCAGTCTCTACACCATCTCTTTGTGGTAGCTTTCAGCAACAGCTTCCATAGTTTACTTCTCTTTGTTGTTGGCCAGTTGGGTGTTCCCTGTGGTTGTTGCTGTAATACTAGTTGCTGCTAGAAAGCAGTTTCCTAAAGCCATTTCTGTGACTCTAGTGTCTTTTGCATGTGAGGTCCTGCTCATCTCCTTAAATACTGACCTAAAAACAAATTCTAGGGGTGCCTGGGTGGCTCAGCCATTAAGCATCTGCCTTCGGCTCAGGTCATGATCCCAGGGTCCTGGGATCAAGTCCTGCATTGGGCTCCCTGCTTGGCAGGAAGCCTGCTTCTCCCTCTCCCACTCCCCTTGCTTGTGTTCCCTCTCTCGCTGTCCCTCTCTGTCAAAAAAACAAGTAAAATTTTTAAAAAAATAAATAATAAAATAAAAAATAAAAATAAAAACAAATTCTCTAGGTTTGGATTTTGTTTAAATCAACTAATGAGATCCTGTTAATCCTCCCACCATCTCTAGATGGCATTTCACAGCAGAGCTCCTTTTGAGAATATGGATGTGCTTAGGATGCTTCACAGCTTTTTCAAATAATTACATTTTTAAAGAATTTACTTGAAATCTTTAAGTCACAATTGACAAGACTCAGTAACACCTTGCAGAGTCTTGATCCTTCCTTCTGTACCAAGCCCTAACCAATCCTGCGCCTTAATCCTCTTTGGTAGCACCAAAGGCAGAAAAAATAAAGAGTACAAATGGCCATAATATAGCCATTCATAGGAGCCACCACACCAATATTGTAAGCTGTGCTCTCTCCCAGTCCTAAAGTTCTGTCCCTTTATTATTGGCCACCAGTCAGAACATATGGGGCCATATGGGTTAATAAAAACTGTTTTCTTATAATGACAGTGGCCTCAGCAGAAGATAGAATAAGTCTCCAGTACCCAAGAAAATCCTAATCTTAGAGGCTCATTAGAAGTTCTATACTTAAGACCTAGATCATCCTTTTGTGATCTTTCCTGTTTTCTGTAACACAAACCTCTCAAACTCTTCCCCAGGGTGGGCTTCATGAGAAAGTGTTAGAATATCCTGAGCACGAGGAGGGAGCTCTGTAATCTAGGTAATCAGAAGTGATGCCTGCACAAGCTGGTCTCAGACCCTCTGTTGTACTTAATAGAACTCTGTATTTGATTCATCTCAGTTTAAGAATATTAAAAACATAAGCACTTTACAACACCCTTTTTCTTATTCTCATCCCTTGTCTTTTCTCTAATAAAATAGATTTGGGTGATCAATATTACCCAATAATGACACAATAACGTCACAATCCATAGTGCTCTGTTGCTGTATCTTGTTGGACCTAAGATTCCAAGTTCTGCTGAGGCTCCTCTGGCTAAAGTCAAAGCTGCTGGTATCTCTAATTGTTTTTTTCTCCCTCAGGAAGTTAAAGGAAGAGCCTATCAGCTTTCTAAGATCAGGCCTGAGAGAACCTCCAAGAATTTAGCAAAAGATTCTAATACCTCTTTTCCAGTCTTTCTTAGAGAACAACATGGAGATTTATCCATATGTACCTATCATCTATCCTCTATCTATGATCTATTCTTCATATCACAAACACTATAAAAGTGATTCTGAACTACTTATTTGGTTATTAACCAAGTAAATCTACTTCTTTTCTAACTCAGATTGAGACAAATACTAAAGTAAAAGGCATAGAAGTTATTAGAAAGTACACACTGTATCAGCTTATGCACACAACAATGACATCCAAGTTGATCACTGATTTTATAAAAACCCAGAAAGATTTATTACCTACTTATCGCTGAGATATCTCTGTCCTGACCAGGTTTAGAAAAAAACATTTAAGCCCTATTCCATCAACAACTATAGTTATCCAACAATCCTTAGTCTGTAGCTTTGTTCATTGAGCTACTTCTGAATTATTGGAGCTAAGAAACAGCAAACATTTTACATTATTTAGCTTTTGCTGGTTTTCTAATACAACTTATCTATTCATCAACAGTGATCATCTTCGTATGGACAGTATGAGTTTGCTTCCAATGCTACACACTCGTTACAATAGCAATCATTTTCTTCCATTAATGGGTACATTGGCTTCCTTTCCATTTGTTTAGGTGGTCTTCCCAGATACTTCTGCTCATGGAAATCTATGATGTCACCTTTCTCTCTGGTGTTATCTAAATCTAATGTTTAATAAGTCATAAACCTGTAAATGCAATATGCCTCTGCGGTGCAATTTATTTTACCCATTCTTCATTTATCCCTAGCAATAATACACATTTCTCCTAATCAATTTAACAGTCAAAGGAAATCATCTTGGCCACAGATAAGCCTAGATAAGCTGAATTTCTTAATATACTAATATATTCAAGGGCTTTGAAAACCTTACATACTTAGAATAAAGTGTGATTTGGTCAGGTCCTGAATATTACTACCCTTCCCTGGTTCCTGGTCAACACTGACTCACCTTCTTTCTAAGACCATAAGTTCCCTTCATGTTTTCAACCCTTTTTTAGGGGTCAGCTCTCATCTGTGATAGCCTTTCCCATAATTATACAACAGTAACTCTTTTAGTGGATATTATGCAGTCCTTCCCTATTTTACAGTACTAAGTCTTCTGGAATTCTTTAAAATAATATCAAATCTGCAATATTGTTTAAATCTTTATGGAGTTCAGAGCATAATATGACACACATACACACATGCACACACACCTCTTGTTCTGTCTCAATAATTTACTTGTGGATATGCTCAACATGGGGCCACAAACAATGGAAGAGCTAAATAACTACATAAGGGAACAACCCAAGAAATACTGCAAGGCAGTACAAGATTAATTGCTTGAACAGGGGATATAGGCAATGAGGTTCACAGCAAACAAGAAACTAATCATTTAGCAATTCTGAGTTAAAGGATTATTCCCCCAGTTGAATATAGAAATTTCTGCATGAGCATAAAAAATGTATTGCATTTGGTCCAGTTGATAAAGTTCAGTGAAACCTGTGATTCTCTACAGTGAGAACTTCAATCCACTGAGCCCTTTAATGTTTGTTAAAATTGCTCAGTGACTTCATTTTTTATGCTTTTTTCCCCTCAAAACAAACTTCCAGTATGACTTATAAATTTACTACCACATCTCTAACCCAGTTATTCAACAAGAGATTATTTCATCCCATCCAGTACTTTGCTAACTATTGGGGTACATGGCCTACAGAAATGATATCACAAGTGACTTTAAATAAATATGGTGAATGACACAAAAAGTAAAGGCAGACATTGACTCTTCAACCAAAAACTGAGTTACACTGCAAAGTCTCATCTTCACATAATATGATGGAGGTTTATAGACAAATACACCTCTAATCAAAGAAGTATATTGAAATGTCCCCTTTTCCCCTATCCTACATTTGTGTAAAGACAATATGTGGATTCAAGGCAGAGAACAGTTTACTATAGAAGTGGGTGATACTGTTTTACCTGAATATAAATGAGTTCATAACACACTAACTAGCCAAGCAAATAATTGTATATGCCAAGGACAAGACAATAGTTACATAGAGATTTATCTATCCTAAAGACATGCATATTTCTATAAATGTGTATGATGGTACATTTCCATCTTCTGTTGAACTATTTTAAAGGTTAAAAGTAACAAATTAAATAATCTAACAAATCTTGTGGTCAAGACAGCAAAGCACATTCCTGGAAAACTCTGTGTTAATTGAGGCATATTTCTTGCCTTCTAGTCTTTGTAGTTCCAGCTCTAGTTAAAAGCACCTTAAAAGAAGTATTAGGTTACTTTTTAGCATGGCTCTGTCAAAACAACGAAGAAATCCAGTGATTTAGCTTTGCAAAATCTAGAAATGTAAATAAAACAAGATGCATTTATGCAGTCTTGGGCATTGTGTTTTCATTACACTTGCAATGTTTCCCTTAACTTGTGAAATATTTTGTCAGTTTGGAGGGAGAAATAAAAAGCCTAAAAATTTCATCATATCTAAAGAATCCAAATCCAACTCTAATGCCCAAAGATGTAATCTCATTGCTTCATGTGTCTTTAAAGTAATATAAAGCCAAATATATTACCCAGTTAAAGTTGAACTGTATTTTTTTTCTGATTTGCAGATTTTTTTTATACCAGGTACCAGTCACAATGACATGATTAGCCAGATGTTCTAACTACATGTCAGAATATCTATATTTATTTCTAAGGCACATTTAATTTTTATATCTCAAGGATAGTAGGAGGGAAGCTGAGTGATATTCTTTTGATCTTCATTTTATAGGAGGGCATTACCCTTACCCCTAACCTTCACACAAACATTATGTTTCTTCTTCAACCCACCAAGGACCTATGCTATTTATGTAACTTTACAATTCAGTTTTACACCTGATCTTTCCTTTTCAACATGTATTATCTTTCCCTAAAATTTTTATCCATTATTAGCAAAAGGTTTCCTGAACAAAAGAGAAAACCAGAAAAAAACCTCAGGGCTACCTGTCATAGAGGGAGGAATAACTGGATGCCTGGGAGGGAAATACAGAACAGAGTAATCATTCTCCTTACAAAAGCATAATTTTACTTTTCTCATAAAGCTTTTTGCCAAGCAAGGGATCATGCAAAAATAACCAGAGGCAGCTTGATGCTAATTTAACTAGAGCTCCTGGCTGTGCCCTGGTTGTTTGGCACCAGTTAAGTAACTAGACATCAGTATAAAGATACCACAGCTAATCATGTAATCCCTGTGCCTTTACACAATCACTAGCTGTGTAATATGCAATAAATTAGGAGAAAGGGATCAATATGAACTGAGAAGAGCCTGCTGTAATCCACTGAAAACACAGTGGTAAAGAGGTAATGAAGAAGCGAACTTGAATAGGAAAGAGTACTCTGACAAGTTTTAGAGCCAAAATTCACATTTGGAACCCATTTTAAAAAATCCCCAATGCTTAGTTTTAATTTCAAAGATTTCAAAGAGCAGGAGACTAAATAAATAAATAAATAATAAATAAATAAATAAATAGGGCAGGAAACAACATGACTACAGTCTGTGTCTCATTCTCTCAGAACCTACATCTCAGTAATCCGCCCAATTGAAATGCAGCAATATGAAGTCAAGTGTAATACTCACAGTAAAGACCCAAAGTAGAAGCATCAAACCAATATCTGTCTTGGTAAAAAAATGTCAAAATTCAGTAGCTTTACATAAAATCATACTCAAATGATAAAATAAAGTGCATTACGTCAACACAAGAAAAATAAAACAGGACAAAATAACCTACATGTTTTTCCGAATGAGCAAAGGGCTATAGTGTCTGCGCAAGTATAGAAGTAAAAAAAAAAGTAGGATCCGGTATGTGGTTGAGGAGTACAAGTACAAAAACAGCAATTTATCTCAACATTCAAGATAAATAAGTAAATAACTCTAAACTGCAAACACAATTTGCCTCTTTGCCTTTGAAATGCACTTATAAATAGCAAAGAAAATGTGTTTTCCCCCACATTCTGGCTGCTCTGTAAACATTAATTAATTAATCCCAATAATACCCTTGTGAATGGGAATAGGTATTTTTCTGTGTTCTACAAATGAGAAAACTATATATTAATTGTGTGCATTTATAGAACTATTTTTCCCTTAGGGATACAGGGTGCCTTACTATTTTGCAATTACTAAACAGACATTAATCATCACATTACCTCTGTGAGGTATGAAAAGTTAATATTAAATAAGAATGATTGAAACTTTAAAAATAGGAATTTTATCATTTCATTCTTCTTAAAATTACCCCCACGTATCAGGAGAATCCAGATTGGATGATAATAACTACAGTACAGTAACAACTAAGCTACTATTTTGGAAATACGAAAATGTACAGTTTTTTTTTTTTCTTTAGAGACAAAAAAACTGGCCTCAAAGTCTTAGAATTTTCTAATCAAAGGAAAGGGAAACACAAGACGCTATAGGAAGGTAAGAAGTTAAGGAAACTGATATATTTATTAATAAATATCTACTCAGTTCTGATAATGGAGCAGCCACTGTTCTAGATAAACGGAATACTGAAATGAATAAAACAAAGATCTATCCTCATGAAGCTTACATTCCAGAAGAGAAAAAAGGCAACAAAAAAGTAAACAAAATAATTTCAGTTGAAAATAAATTCCTATGATGCATAAAAACCAAGGTAAGAAGGCAGAGTGAGGGCCCTGCCATGTACAAAGAGTAGGAGAGGAATATCACATAGAGGTCAAGATCAAGAAACTGACATGATGAGACGAAAACGTCCCATTAGTAGACTAAATATCGTAACACGCGTAGGGCATTTAGCACTAGCAATCATTAAATTTAAGTTTTGTTGTTTATTTTTTGAGATCTGTTTTTCCTTTGAGAATTACTGCAACAGTCTAAGCTTGAATTAGTGTATACTATTTAGTTAACATATCTACTGAGGCAAATGACTCCTCTTATCCAGGGAAGCACAATTGCAATAGTTCCGAATGCTGCCTGTATATCAGGATACTCAGGAACTATTTCTTTAAAGATTTATTTATTTATTATTTGAAAAAGAGAGAGAGAGAGAGAATCTCAAGTAGATTCCTCACTGAGCATGGAACCCGATGCAGAGCTCAATCGACACTGAGATCATGACCTGAGCCAAAATCAAGTGTTGCACGCTTCACCAACTGAACCACCCAGCTGCCCCAGTCAGGGACTATTTCTTTAAAAGACAGATACACTGAAAGCTCTCTGAAATTTCCAACATAAGCATCCTGTGGGTAGGACTGAGAATCTGTTGTCACTGCAGCCCTTCTCCAACAAAGCCTCCAGCCACTGCAGAAGACTCAAACACCAATGATCTTGGGGCCAGACAATGGTGACGCTCCCAAACACAGCAGCTTAAGAAAGAAACGTGACAGTGGTAGCACTCACTAAGGTGTTCAAAATAAAAGTATGAAAGCCCTGTGCAGATAAAACGGAACAGAACTGTGAGCTGAATCTGGCCTAGAGACTGAGTTTGCCATAGCTGCCAAATGCACACTATTTGATTGTAACAAGTACAAAGAATGCTAATCCCAGTGATGAAGTTCTGCAAAGGATCAGAATTGGCTAAGGTTTAACCATAATTCTTCAGTGCAGGGTGGAATACCCCTTAATTCTGGGGTAGCATTCATTGGCTGTTCAGGCCAAGAAATAATCCTCATTATCAGGTATGCTCTTTTAGCAGAAATTCAGAAATTCAGTCACTCAATACACTCTAGTAAATACTTCCACCTCAGCTGAGACTGTCACGTAAGAATTCACAAAAGCTTATTTTCCATTCTACATTTAAACGTGGCAGTGTCAGAAGGCACGTTTAAAATCATGCAAATTATTTTAAAAATATGGATGGAAAACTAATGTTACTCCATTAGATGGCATTATAGAAGTTTTTGTCCATCTGCATGTTCAGCTCATCTTTACATGAAAACATTGTATGGATGTAAGATAAGAAATAGGAAACAGCTGACAGACACCAAGCACCTTCACTTTAAACATGATAGAATATGTTCATTCCATTCCCTAGCTTAGTTTCATTACTGCTTAATTCAGTGCATAGTTCATAAAAAGTATTACATTTGCATTTAACACATGTATATTAATATACATGCAAACACAGATTTCTATAAATTTTTCATCTTCTATCATTTGTGTCAACCCAAATATTGAAATTATTTTTGCACACTGGACAACTGTGTAAAAGCCAGTACAGCAATAAAAGTGTCACTGAAAATCAAGAGAACTCATCTATTTAACACAGAGACACACACTACTTTTACATTACTTTCTTCTCTCTCTTCTACTTGAACTGTGTTTTACTTGGAGAACAACACCCTTCTGTGAAGTGCAACCTTGTACTCAGTGAGGAGCAATGCCATTCTCTGGATCATTTATTTCCTACTTAAACCTTGTTTTTGAACTAGTACTTTAACAGCTTGAATAAGAGTAAACTGTCATCTCAGCAGTGAGCCAAAACCAGCAGCTGACAGTCAAAAACAATGCATATCTATCCTTATGCTTCCCTATGAGGAGAAAAGTCTCAAGTATATTTAAAGTTTTAGCAATGCTGGAAAAAGGAAACAGTAACCCTAATCTGTTTCCTAGGGCATAAAACATTAAGCAACAAATGAACACATAGGGTATTCTTTTGTACTGCCATCAGCAAAAGAGAGAAGCATTCCCTCTCCACCATGCAAAGATCCTGCCCATTTCTCTAGCCTAAGCTCCTGTTTTTCCTCTACAATAACCGTGACTGTGGCCAGGATGCTTAATACTACCCTCCCAAACACACTGAGCAATTGTCTCTTCAGCTCTTCACTCATTTTGTTCCCCCTTCTTAGACTATTTACTTTTACACTAAGTCTTATCCATCCTGTAAGGTTCACTTCAAATCCCCTTTTAATCATTAACCTTCTAAGATTATTCTAAAAGGAAAGTAATCCCCTCTCCTCTAACCACTATAGAATTTATTTTTATACTTCACCTATGGCATTTACCATATACTGCCTTGCTAGCTAGTGTTTATTTAATATGGATCACGGAAACTCAGCACTGTGCAGGACTACAGGAGACGTCTGGTGCAATTGCCTAACCAGTACAGGAAGCCATTCTCCAAACCATGCGTCAATGCTCATCTTGGTTTGCTTGGCTTCCCACCCTGCTCTGGCTTCCAAGGATGACAAATGCACATTTATTAAATATGAATGTAGAGAACAAAACTTCATGCAGAGTAGCCCCAATAAATATCTGATAAATGAATAAAAAATACTCCAAAGTTGAATAGTTCCAACTTTGTACTTGTTCCTCCTCATGCTTAGGTCGAATGTGGCTCTCTGTCATCATAGTTGCTCTAGGTTCTTCCTGCTTCTATACCAGTAGATATCACAAGCTTCAAGACAGATTAGGTAATGAAGAGTTTTATCTCAACCACACGGGCTATCCCCTTTAATCATCTAAGATAAATTCCTGGCCCTCTCTTCTTAGGGACACTTAGACTATGGCATTGACAACAGAGTTCAACATTCCTCTGAATGCCTAGTGAGTGTGCAATGTCTCTCCACTTAGGACATAGTTTAATACCCAGCACAGTACCAACAGGCAGATAGCAAGTATTCACTCAATTCAGATTAAAAATTCCTCGTAAAACTGTAGTCTATGTGTATTTTTGAGATCACTTTCTGGCATTCAAAGACCACCTTGATTTTCCTTAGAGTTGTCTGTCAACCTTTCACAAGAAAATTGATGATAAAGACCGTTGAACCATGGAGAGGACATGGAGTATAACTTGCATATACGTGCACATATGGCAGGGAGAGGTTCAAGTTGCAGAAACAGTAGACAGACTGAACTTCACATTGAGCAGAACAGGTTAGGGACCGAGATATCCTTTGCTGTGTTTTTTCATTTGTTTACCTTTCAATCATTCAGGATATCAAATCTCTGATCAAGACAAGAATAGTGCAATTTAACAGCCATGTTACTGTTTTCTCACAGCATAAACGTAGTGTTGCTCAGGCCTCCATTTAGATATGAGGAACACTGACTTTCATCATCTTCAGGAAATGCACTTTTGTTTTTTGCCTCTAACATTTGACAAACTTTTAAGTACAAATATTTTATTTGCAATATTTTCAAACTCTATTTGATAGGCTTGAATTCCAGTTTTATTTACTAATTTCTATCATGTCCTTGTATCAGAACAGAGAAAGGATGACACTGGGTGGCAAAGAGTTACATCATGATTTCTGGTATATCACCTATGTTTTAGCTAAAATAAACATTAAAATATATGTGTGCTTTGGTCAAAATATTCTGCTTATTGAATGCATTTTTTAGAGAGAGGTTCCTTATGAGAATGTAAGACAGTGTTTTCTGGGTTGGTATCCAAGTTATCAAGAATGAAACTGCAGTATTCTCTCCCTTGGAAAGATTATGATAGCTGACAAATGCACATAATCACTTCTTATTGTGACTGAAATTAAAGTGTTGAGATGGACACCTGGGTGGCTCAGTTGGCTAAGCATCTACCTTTAGCTCAGGCCATGATCCCAGAGTCCTGGATGTTGGGCTTCCTGCTCAGCGGGGAGTCTGCTTCTGACTCTCCCTCTGCCCCTCCCCCTCCAACACATGATTTCTGTCACTCTCTCTCTCAAATAAATAAAATCTTTTTAAAAAATTAAGTGTTGGGGCGCCTGGGTGGCACAACAGTTAAGCGTCTGCCTTCGGCTCAGGGCGTGATCCCAGCATTATGGGATCGAGCCCCACATCAGGCTCCTCCGCTATGAGCCTGCTTCTTCCTCTCCCACGCCCCCTGCTTGTGTTCCCTCTCTCGATGGCTGTCTCTATCTCTGTCGAATAAATTAAAAAAAAAAATCTTTAAAAAAAATTAAGTGTTAAAACAATAAAATTTAGTTTATTAATTCCTCATGATATATGGCCTTCCACTATTTTACAAAGCTGTTTCCATTGTGTTTGCCCCCAAAGGAATTTAAGAAAAAAAAATTTTTAAAGGCTTTCTCTATGATCACACAGTGTGCTGTGCACTTTGAAATGAATTATGTCCCTAAATATGTATATTGTGTGCAAACAGTGATGCAGGTTTATCATGCATGGTGAGCAATGAAGTCCTTCACAACTGGATCAATGGAATTTCTTAATTTTATCACACTGTCACCATGATTCATAAAAAGTATATAAATATCCATCACAGAAATGAGAGAAATCTCTTCCATCTTCAATAAGTAAAACTAAAAGCAATATGTGCCTAGAGATTAGATCATCTGTCAGTTACAATGCATCATTACAGGTCCTCGAATTATGAATATGCAGGTTTCTGAGTGGCAAATTTCATGGCTGAGGGAGTACAGATTAGTTTCCCAGTTCACAATGAGGTATGTGGAATTCGGGAAGGCTTCGGGCACCTGGGGACTGGATGGAGCATATGGTCATAGTTATTCATAAGAAGATTTCAATAAGAAGTGGCTCTGGAGCTATAGAGCTGCAGCATTAAGAAAGGTATGAGTCCTTAAAGCCTATTACCTAAACATGGCCATTTACTGCCAGTGATGTCTGTCCATGTGCTATGAGCTGTGAGCATTGTACAGAATCACGATTTCTACTTTTGTTATCATTACCCTGGCTGTAAACCCATGAGGAAGCCACCTAACAGTTTCCAGACAATTTTTGTATATATTTTGTAATCCTCTAGACAACTTCAGTGTAGAGTTATAAGAGGTAGGGGACTCTTCCATTGTGTGCCAAGAAAGGAGGCTTCAGGTCCAAATGAAGAAATGTTTTCCTTGCTTGTCTAGGTCTGTCGATCAACAGCATTTATTGAGCTCCCACTGTATGTAAAAATTCCTACTTGAAGAAAGTTAACTCCGGAAGTAGGGAGGTGAGAGCCTGTGCCTTCCAACTGCTGTGGGAGAAAAGACAACAAATGAATATGCAATGGAGGCTTATTTTGAATCCAGCATGCTCACACCCAGATAACTGGAGCTCTTCTGTTTTAACAGATGCTTATTTTAGCCATGTTAGCAAAGCTATGTGATACTTAAACTGCTCTTTAAGGAAGGACTTGCTGCCCTGCTGCAGGAGTGGGGTTTGCTAACAGCCTCTAGTTGAAAGGTTTATCTAGCTTTGCCTTAGTCTTCCATCTTTTTCTCAGGAAAGCCCTGGCCAATCACCAACAAGACGATGGTGGAAGAGTCTGGCCATTCCCTCCCAATGGAGGACACTCTCCCAGTGGGCAATCTTAGCTCTGGGGCACCAAGATGGGGGATGTGCATCATGGTCTGTCAGCCCTCTTTTACAATCCTGCTTCTGCTCTTATCCTTTCACAGATATTGCTCAACAATAAGTCTTTTGCATGCCTAATTCCATCTCTAAGTTTCTTTGTGGAAAACCTAATTTTCAACATAATTCCTTTCAACAAAGGAATTTTTATTTTTTCTGCAATAAAAATGAATGATACTGATACACACTACAACATGCAAAACATCATGCTAAGTAAAACAGGCCAGTCACAAAAGGCCCCACATTGCAAGATTCTATATTCATAAAATGTGCAGAACAGGCAAATCTTTAGAAGCAGAAAGTAGATTAGTGGTTGCCAGGGCTTGGAGGATGAGAAGATGGAAAGTGACTATTAATGGGTATGGGATTATTTTTGAGGGTTGAGAAAAACGTTCTAAAATTGATTGTGGTAATGGTTGCAGAACTCTGAATGTAACAGAAGATACTGAACTGTATACTTTAAATAGGTAAATTTTAGGTTCAGAAGATACTGAACTGTATACTTTAGGTAAATTTTAGCCATTAAATATTTTATTTTTATATACTTCCCTATTTTCTTAAACAGACTATGTTCACGGACACTAGGGGTGTGGGGACTGTGGGAGGGCATGTGTTCATTCTTTATTGACAGTTTTTACTTCCCAGTGTATGAGCATAGAGTAAACCAACTCTTCCATTTGGGAGAACTGAAGTGAAAACCAAACAAACCAAATTTGTAAAATCATTGAACTAAATTTGTATAAAATTCTAATGTTTCGACCTGAGTTCAGACAAAGTGAAAGCCAAGGCTCTCTGAGGGAGTGTTCTTTCTTTGAAGTTTACCTTCTATTACTTCTGCGACTATAGTAGCTAAGGGTGTCTAGAATCCACTTTGGATCGGTGCATATATAAGTACATACCTGCAACAGGATGTTATGTGAGAATTTTCCTTTTGGTACGGAATTGTCAAAGATGCTAAGTATTTCACATTTAAACAAGTCTATAAGGCACTGAGAGTGGGGACAAGACACGAGCTTACTAAAAAGAGGCAAAACCGGCCTTGTTTCCACAAACCATTATTTCATCTCCTCTGTAGGATCTATGAAGGAATAGGGTTGTCATCAAGCCCTCTGCTTTGAGCGGAGTCCATGTTCACGCTGAAAGGCTGCCGTTCAGACTAGCAATTACTGAGAGACTACATGCAGTGCCTTCAAGAAAGGGATTCAGGCACTTCATTCCCTGGTTAGATGCCTGTTTGGGCAGATAGGCAGCAGATCAGTCTCAGAGCCTGCCTAGGTAGTGGGAAAAGAATATTGGAAATAGTAGGACCAAGGTAAGGCATCCCAGTGGGTCAGACTGTATTTCTACCATCTGGCACAGCAAGGATATCTGAGTTTTTGTGGGACCACTTGGATGCCACAGAAGGTAGCTAGCGCACCTATCTTTAACATTCCACATAAGAAGACCACTTGCAGGGTAAAGGGATTCCAACAGCAAGCAGCTGTGGGTTAGATGAACAGTACTGGGAGCAGGGGAAGTGAGATAATGAAAAGGATACAGTGGGCAGATGACAAAGGGTCAGAATACAGACACACGTCCCTTAAATTAATGAGTTAATCTTTTTAAAAATACACCCAGAGTTAGGTAAGAGTTATCACGTATTAAGTATTGTAATCATTACTGCCATATAATTCTAGTTTCCCAGAATGAAGCCGGCAGTTAAACAATCAAAACTGCTTATTTTGCTCAATCAATAATCTCTACTACTTGGATCAGAGCGATTAACAACACTACACTTTTCAAATCACATTTACTTAAATTCATTCTTTAAGGAAAACACCAATTAACTTCCTATTATAGACAATTAAAAAAATCTGCACACTAATTAACATCCTCTCTACTCAATTTGAATGCACAAATACTCAAAAGCAAACTGCAATGAAAATCTGGGGGGTAATACATTTCTATTTCTAATGCAGTAATAAATTATTCTTGAAAATGCTGCACAAATATTTTAATTTAGAAAGAAGCAGAATAGTATACCAGCTCAGAGACATCAAAATATTGAAGACAAAAGATTGAGATTTCAAGAGAGCAATCAGGCTTAACCCACTGATTAATTTCCATATTTGAGGGAAAGCTTAGTCTTATTCTATACATTAAGAAAGTATTAATCAATTATTGCCATGATCACAAAAACCAGAATTGCACAAAAACCAGAAACACCAAGCAATATGTTTTATGAGGGAAAGAATTGGGTCCTGTTTGTCTCTGTGTACCTAAACCAATGTCTAACAATGTGGGTTTAATAAAGTGCAGATCAAAGGTTGAATGTGTGCATGGAGCGAATAATCTTTTCCTTATTTCTCTATCACTCTTCTCAATATAGTCATGAAATGTCCATTCTACTCTAGAAATGTCTCTTGACATGTCCAGTTCTCTTCAAACTCCCTCTAAAATCCTATCAGAGCTTTGTCCTCTGACATTCTTACAGCAATCTCTCTAGTAGTTTCTTCTCTTATAGCATCACTGCAGTACCTTTCTAAACAGGCCAGAGATTTCACTCTCCTACCGCCAAACTTCCACTGCCTCTGGTGTGTGGTGTAGGACACCATCCAAACATCTTAGTAAAGCACGCAAAGCCCTTATGATCAGTCTCAAAGCTACTTCTTCATGTTAACTTGGGGCCACTTCCTCCCCAAATCTGATGTACCTATTAGCAACACCCAGTGTCTCTACACCCTAAACAAGCCATACTCTTGTATGCTTTTCAGTATCAGCATATTACCCTCCCCATCTTTTCTTCTATCAATAACAACCATGTTCTTGGCACTGCACTGGGTTCTGGGCAGAACCATGCATTGCAGTCAATAAAAATTTACTACATCAGTACACATCTCTGATGATACCTCTGTGTTAAAACTTTACCCAACTTCCTCAGAGGTAGAGGTGTTATTATACTTCAGTTTTATTCTGGTTTTTGTATTTTTCAATTGTTTATGTTTACATCACTTCCACTAGCAATCCAGGGGCTTTGCTGCTCATCTACATCCCTGACACCCAACAGAGTGCTGGGCTTGAGGAATGCATTTAATTTAAAAAGCACAATGAATGAATGAATGGTCCAATTGATAGAAATGCACACCCAGATATCTGAACAAAAGAAATTCAGTAATTCAGACTAGGTAAGCTCTAAATTAATGCTTGTTCAGACAGTGCCCACAACAGAAACTTAGGAAGTCATAATCTTTAAACAAAAGGGTCGATTACGAAATGTGTCTTCGAAAAATGAAATATTTGAATAGCTTTTTCATTAATACATGCAATCCATTAATCTATAAAATATTAACAACCCTATTTATAGATGAGAAGTCAACAGAATCACCAAGTTCATGTAGAGTTTGATTCCAGGTCTTCAAACTTCCACAGTGCTGTCTGTTTGTTTTTACGCTGTTAACATCACAATATTTGTTGTCTGGTCAAAATTAGAGACTATGCATCACTCTTTCATCATATTGGATCCTAGTCCAAATTGGCAGTCACTGTGAGTATAACAAAAATCTAATATCAAGTTTCTATTTCCTTTGTTTGAACTCACACTGATAATATTCCTCAGAGGCAAGCTTGTGTATTTTATTGCATAGTTCCTTTCATACACATGCATGCAGATATCTGAGCATGTTTTTATGTATATATTGTGATTTTGCTAAAATGAGTGTCCAGATTTAATGTAACAGAGTATTTCCTGTTCTAAATATGAATTCATAGAAAATGTTGATATGCAGTTTCAAAAGATGAGCCTCTAATATTTTTCATTATAACATTTATAGAAAAGTATAGATAATTTCCAACTTACAGAAAAAACATGGAGGCCTCTGTATCCTAAAATTTGTTTGTTTGAAAGCAAAAGATTTTTATTCTCAATAGTAAGAAACAACAGGCAACAGGGTTTAGATATGGGATAAAGACTAATTAGTAGGGGTGCCTGGGTGGCTCAGTCGTTAAGCATCTGCCTTCGGCTCAGGTCATGATCCCAGGGTCCTGAGATCGAGCCCCACATTGGGCTCCCTGCTCAGCGGGAAGCCTGCTTCTCCCTCTCCCACTCCCCCTGCTTGTGTTCCCTCTCTTGCTGTCTCTCTCTCTCTGTCAAATAAATAAATAAAACCTTTTAAAAAAAGACAAATTAGCTATTTAAAAATAATTTCTCAAGGAAAGAAACGAAATAAAAATTTTAAAAAATACAAGGGAAATTATATTTGTTTTCAAAAGGGTGAAATGAAGTTTCCCACAGAAGGGAAAAAATGTTACTAGAGAAAACTGAGAATATAGAAACATCCAAATTGCATTTTCTTTGTTTTCTTTGCTGTGTCTTCATGGCTGAGTATAAATCATATTATAATATAAAATGTAAAACTGAAAAGTATAATAACATAAAAATTTTAAAAATATTTTGAAATATTCTAATATTCCCTCTTCGGTCCCACTTTAAAATACTTAAAGTATTAAGGAAAATTAATGAATAGAATACCAATAATATAATTAAATGCATATTTTATTTTTTAAAAAAGTACCTTATATATGTAACTGGACTCATGGCCTGTGATGGTTAATTTTATGTGTCGATTTGATGGAGCTAAGAGATGCCCAGATAACTGGTAAAATATTATTTCTGGGAGTCTCTATGAGGGTGTTTCTGGAAGAGATTAGCTTTGAATTGGAGACTAAGGAAATCCCCCTCATTAATGCAGGTGAGCCTCATTCAATCTGTTGAAAACCCAAAAAGAACCAAAAGGTAGAGGAAAGATTAACTTTGTCCTTAAGCTGGGACACTGATCTTCTCTTGCCCTCAGACATACATGCTGCCAGTTTTCCAGCCCTAGGACTTGAACCAGGACTTACAACTCCTGGCCCTCTGGTTTTCAGGCTTCAGACTCAGACTGGGAGTTCCATCGTATTCTCCTCTGCTTAGAACTTCAGGTCTAGGGGCGCCTGGGTGGCACAGCGGTTAAGCGTCTGCCTTCAGCTCAGGGCGTGATCCCGGCGTTATGGGATCGAGCCCCACGTCAGGCTCCTCTGCTGTGAGCCTGCTTCTTCCTCTCCCACTCCCCNGACACTGATCTTCTCTTGCCCTCAGACATACATGCTGCCAGTTTTCCAGCCCTAGGACTTGAACCAGGACTTACAACTCCTGGCCCTCTGGTTTTCAGGCTTCAGACTCAGACTGGGAGTTCCATCATATTCTCCTCTGCTTAGAACTTCAGGTCTAGACTAGAACTATACCACTGGCATTCCTGGGCCTTCCACTTGCAGATGGCAAACTGTGGGACTTCTCAGCCTCTATGATCATGTGAGTAAACCCCTTATAACAAATATGTTCTTTTATGTCTCTCTATCTCCTATTGATTCTGTTTTTCTGGAGAAACTGAATACATAACTTTACTCAAACAATGAAGACAGGAAATTCTTCCGTCAACATGTTAAAACATTTCTAAAATGTAGCCTTTATCCCACCAAGTAGATGAAAAAAAAGAAAATCTGAACAGTGTTAGGCTACATTTTCTGAAGTAATATAATATTACAATTTAATAAGGCATTTAAATAACAAATATCAATGACAATAATAGTAAACCCATGGAAACAAACAAGCAAAAAAAGACTTCTAGGCAAAGAATATAGAATATTTAGGAAAAAAAGAAAATGAAAACATTATCTTTTAAATTCATCCAAGGAACCGAAATAGTTGTTACACATTATTTTATACCTCTGGTTGCTTTTATTTTAAAATAAACATCAAAAATAAAACCACTGTAATCATTCATCCCCAAATTCAAAACACAACCCATAGGGATAAATTAATGAAGTTAAAGGCATACTACATTAGTTTATTAAAAGCATGGTAGCATTAATTTGCAAATATAAAGGATTTTTTAGAAAAATATACCAGCAAAATCAAAGATGCAAATGGGGATATGAAAACCAAAGACTTAAAAGTTAATTTAAATGTTAATAAATCAAAAACTTAAATTTTTTTTAATTTTTGACATTAGCATAATGCTATAATTGAGAGAGCATTAAATAAATTTCCATAAAAGAAGCCAAGACTTTTTGGATTGACCAGTAAATTTTTCAAACTTTTAACCATATTCTATAATTTGCTCATATCACAGACAAAAATATAGTAATCTACCTACCTAACTTGTTCTAGGAGAAAAATGGCACTGTTTTTTAAAACTACTAAATATATCTCTAAATAAATAATGATAGTACCAACAATTAAGTATTTTGTTTGAGTCAAGCACTAGAAAACATGTCTTACATTATCTAACTTAATTCACATGACAACATCCCTGTATTAGGTACTTTAATTTCCACTTTATAAGTGATGAGACTGGCCTCAGAGTTAATGTTACAAGCCCAAGGTCATCACTAGTAACTGGCAGAGCTAAAATATAAACCTAGTTCTATCTTGCTCAAATGTTCGTTTTCTTAACCACTAAATTGCACTATCTCCCAGCTAAAGACATTATTGTATACTTAATATTATCTAATTATGCTCACGTATAAAAGGATCCATGATTTCCTCACTGCATGTACTGCCAGAAAAAACACCGCCTCTCCATACCAATTTATCATCCTCTGACTCAAAGAAAGTAAAACAAAACTCCTAAAGCTAAAGTAAATAAAGAGTAACTGGCCAGAAAGATTGTCTATGTACTCTGAGACTTCTCATTTCTCTACTTCTACCGACTTGTTTACGTGACCTGCTTCTCCCAGGGCTGTTATATAATCTATATCAAAAAATCCCAGGCTAAAATTGAGGTAATAGTGTCTTTTTTTTTCTTTTAAAGATTTATTTATTTATGTGAGAGAGAAAATGTGTGCATGCTCGAGAGAGTGGGGCAGGGAGGGCTGGGGGGAGAGGGAAAGAAACTCAAGCAGAGGGAAAGAAACTCAAGCAGACTACCCCCACTGAGCACAGAGCCTGATGTGGGGCTAATCTCACCACCCTGAGATCATGACCTGAGCCAAAACCAAGAGTCTGACCCTTAACTAACTAAGCCACCCAGGTGCTCTGAGGTAATAGTTTCTAATAGGTCCCTTTACTTCTATATTTCTGTTCTATTGGCAAATGCTTTATTTGCTGGCCCACATTACAACCACAAACTTTTCAACTCATGAGAGCCAAACCCTTGCACTTCACTGCCAAAGCATTTTTTGCTCATTCACTCAGCTCTGCATCAGGAACTTCACAAGAAAACAAAAACATAAAAGAGAGTAAGGGAACTAATTTAAATGAACTTAGATATTCCTGATAATCCATTTTGGGAAGATCTATTCAATAAAATAGAAATTTAAATAAAAACTCCAAAAGAAAGTCAACCACTGGACATTTATGTAAACATGCCCCAGTGTCAGGAACTGTGTCTTGAGAGTAAATGAGGTAAGACCTGGCAAAGCAAGCCAGGCTCAGCCCTTCTGGCACGTGCAAGCCAAACCTGGCTCCCCTCTGAGCACTGACATGGCACTGGACAGTGGCTGGCAAGAACCTCTGTCATCGGCATCATGTAACTTCAAGGCAATGTGACATGATTGTGCTTGATGGGCAATGAGAAAGTCTATTCAGAACTCAGATGTCATATCCAGGTGACATGGCCCTCACAAGGCTGTTTTTGTAATGTAAGGTAATTATGCTAAAATTTTAAGTGATGTGTTTGTTGGGATAAGCAGTTTGGTAAGGCTAACTACAAACATCTCACACTAGACAGGAAAATTAGCCTCGCCATGTCTCTCACTAGGATATAAGGAGATTTGAAAAGTCTCATGTCCCCTGATATCATTTGCTATTAAATTATTTCTATTTAATTGAAGTCAACTCTAACTTCTATACGTTGCAACCACACTGTGCTCATTAGTGTTTAATTTTCACAAAGCTTTAAACCCATTCCTTCAGAAAATTCAGGCCTATCCACTCTCAAGAAATCATATAGCATTGGACCAAAAGCTGTTTCCTCTACCGAAACCTGGCCCAACACCAGAAATGTCACCCAGGGCTGCACAGGCTATAAAGTATATAATCCCCAGTAGCATCATTCACAAGGACAATTAGGTAAGTAGCATTCCCGGAGGTTGTGTGGCACACCAAATGCACAGCTGTACATATGGACTCTGCCTAACACCCACAGATAGTAGTTTCAGCCTGCTCAGCCTTTACTATTGTACTTTATGTTGCCTAAGTCCTGCTAGAATGTAAGCTCCCAGAGGACAAGAATTTTTGTCAATTTTGTTCCCCAGTATATGACAAGTACCTAGAACAGTGCCTGTTCCAAAGTAGACAATAAACATGTGTTAAATTAATGGGTCAAAGGAAGACTCTAAATCTAAAGCAGATAAGAAGATAAAACTAGTGTTTAAATAATGGAAATGATAAAAGGAAATCATAAAATCATAAAAGGAGCCAAGACAGTGGCCTAAGTGGTATAAGCACTTATTAAGTCTCTTTTGAAGATGGAGCCCTTTGATGTTACCTGAAAAAGAAACTACTATGTGTATAGGTTTGATTATTGACATATAAAGGACACACTAGATACCTTTACCCATCCTGTATATTATTTTCTGATTCACACTTCATGAGAGCTTAGGAGATAGATAAATTGAAGAAAGCAATGACCATCAGGGATTCATTGAAAGATGAGGTGAAGATAATAATACCAGTAGCAGAGAGGATACATTAAAATAATGGCTTCAAAACGGCTACTTCAAAATCCCAGATTTTATGGACAAAGAGCCACATCTAAGGAATGGATAGGGACTATCTTCTGGAAAGCAAAACTCAACCAAGAAGGTAACTGACCCAAACCTGAAAGCACACATTGAATAATGACAGCCAAACAGGGTGAGAAAGAAGAAGGTGGTATCAAGAGGCATTCGCAACAAAAACATCAGTCTCTTCCCTTTTGAGGTGCCTCTGAAATAACATTAATACAACAGTTTGAGAACAAAATGTCAAAAGCTTTAAAACTATAGAGGGCATTTATCTGAGATGCTCCTGAGGTGGGCCCCGCAGTAGAAGTAGGGTTACTGTTCCCAAGGGTCTTGGGTATGATTATTATTCAAACTGGCAACCATAATTAACTCAAAAGGTTTGATGAACAGAACACGGGAGGCTTTCTCTCTCCTCTGCTGATTCCTTTCACTGTCACATTGTTGGGTGAGGATATTGCATTCATTTTGGTAGTCAGGTGTTGTATAGTGTGAAAACTCAAGCAGTAGAAAATAATACAATTTCTCATGTTGTCATTTTGCCAAAAAATTACATTATACTGAATAATATAAAAACCTATGTCATCTGCAAAGCTGCCCTAAATGCTGCACTCAAAAATAAATAAGGGTTCACCTGAAAAATCTTGACCTTATGCAACATTGTCAATTAACCTACAGAAAATACAGACATAACTGGTGTTCACTCCTATCCCAACCCTTTCAGTTCCTATAATAAAAATAGCAAGTTTCTGAAAATTTCAAAGGCCACAAAATACTGCCCACCTTTATTATAAGGCCAAGTGTAGGGAAATGGAGACAAGTGAGGGAGAAGGGTGTGACGGGAAGAAAAATGTACTACTATTTATTTATTTACTTAGAACCTCAAAAGATAAACCCAACATCTTCTCTCCATGTTGGTAATGAAATTTGTTATTTAGATGACATTATAAGTTCAAGTATTTCACAAAAAAATATATATATGTGTGTGTTTTCTATTTAAATAATCTTCTCCATTTGGTTTAGTATCTAATATCTTTAAGTGAATAGCCAAGCTGTGTGTGTGTGTGTGTGTGTGTGTGTGTGTGTGTGTGTGTGTGTGTTATTCAGTCCAAATTAAATCACTTAGTTGGCTTTTATTTTCCTGGCCATTTAATACCTATCTGTGTTACTTTAATGTTGTCACAGAAATGGAAAGGAAAAAAAGACAAGTAGGAAGTAATCTGTACATGTAGAACTTCTAAGTTCTTCATAACACATTTTGTCCCCATTTCCTCAGACTATCTTTCTACATATAAATAAGTTTCCCATGATTGTTCCTAGTTACGAGAACACAACAGAAAAAGANGACTACACTTCTATCTGTTTAATCCCTGGTCTTACTTCTCCCTTCCTCTACATTGCCCCAGCTACTACCAAAGTACANTATTTTCCTGGCCATTTAATACCTATCTGTGTTACTTTAATGTTGTCACAGAAATGGAAAGGAAAAAAAGACAAGTAGGAAGTAATCTGTACATGTAGAACTTCTAAGTTCTTCATAACACATTTTGTCCCCATTTCCTCAGACTATCTTTCTACATATAAATAAGTTTCCCATGATTGTTCCTAGTTACGAGAACACAACAGAAAGACTACACTTCTATCTGTTTAATCCCTGGTCTTACTTCTCCCTTCCTCTACATTGCCCCAGCTACTACCAAAGTACATGTTCTTATCCTCATCTAACCCAAAAGTTACTGATTACCAGTTTTACTACTGATCACAGTTTCTATAAGTTCATCCTTAAGAATTGTCAACACTGACCTTCTAATAGAATGTGATATTTGTGTTTTGTTTGCTTTCTAAGACTTAGGGAAGGGAATTGCACATATGGAACACAAAAGTTGCCTAGATTGAAACTGTTGTTTTGTTGTTGCTGTTGTTTTGAGAGACAGAGAGGGTGTGCACACATGTGAGCAGGAGGGCAGAGGGAGAGGGAAAAAGAAAATGCTGACCTCATGCTGAGCCTATGTAGGGCTTGATCTCACAACCATGAGATCATAACCTGAGCTGAAATCAAGAGACATTTAACCGACTGAAATACCCAGGAGCCACTAAAAGTGGCTTAGATTAAAACTATGGATTGAAACAAAAGATCATGAACTATGGTACATATAATCACAATAATTATCATTTGATAATTCTACTTAGGATCCAGCAGGTGAATGAACAATGATGTTTAATTTTAACATTGATAAAAACAGTAGATAGTAGGGTGCCTGGGTGGCTCAGTTGGTTAAGGGTCTGCCTTCAGCTCAGGTCATGATCTCACCGTCCTGGAATTGAGCGCCACATTGAGTTCTCAGCTCTGCAGTGAAGCTGCTTCTCCCTCTCCTTCTATGATCTCTCTCACTCTCACTCCCAAATAAATAAAAATTTCAAAACATAAAATATATTTATATATCTATATAATGTGTGTATATGTGTGTGTATGTATATATATATAATATATATTATATATATATAGTAGATAGTATATATACTAGATAGTAGATAGAAGGTAGCCAGTGGAAAGACCTGGCCCTGGCAGTAATTACCTCAGTGCTCCTGGGAAAATTTTCAACCTTTCTGGATTACAAAGAGTAGATTGGATTAGATGGTTTCCAAGAGATGGTTTTCTCTTCCTTTAAAAACTCTTATTATTCTATTTCCTCTAAGCCTCAGTTTCCTATTTTAAAATCATAGGAGAGGGAATATTGAGTCATCTCTGTATCCCTTTAATAAATCCCATTTGATCATGGTGAATGACCCTTTTAATGTGTTGTTGAATGTGATTTGCTAATATTTTGTTGAGGATTTTTGAAATAATATGCAGCTATAGGAAAGATGAGACCTTGCCATTTGCAACAACATGGATGGATCTAGGAGGTATTAAGCTAAGTAAAATAAGTTAGACTGAGGAAGATAAATGTCATATGATTTCACTCATATGTGGAATCCAAAAACAAAAATAAACAAAGAAAAAACAAGAATCAGACTGACAAATACAGAGAACAAACTGATGGTTGCTGGGGGTGGGGAATGGGAGGAAATGGACAAAATAGGTAAAGTGGAGAGGGAGATAAAGGCTTCCAGTTATGGAATGGATAAGCCACAGGAATAAAAGGCACAGCAGAGGGCATATAGTCAATGACATTTTAATAGCACTGTATGGTGAAAGATAGTAGCTACACTTGTGGTAAGCATACCATATTGTATAAAGAAGTTGAATCACTATCTTATATGCCTAAAACAAGTATAACATTGTGTGTCAACTATACTCAATCTTATTTTTTCTTAAATCAGGGGGAAAGATAGTTCATTAGTTAGCTTTAGTCCCAACCACCTCTAAAATGTTATCAATCTTAAACAGTTTGGGAGGGTTTTTGTTTGTTTGCTTGTTTGTTTTTTTAATTACCACTACTACTACTACTATCGCTGCTGCTGCTACTATTACTTTTCCAACCAGAAACGTGATGTATAGACCTTCAAAAAATTCCAATCTCAAATTATTATCACCGTACAATTTTCATCAACTTGACCATTTTCATAGGTATTTTTTCATTTTCTACCCCATTAACAATATAGATACATTGTGAATTCGCTGAGCTTTCACTGCTGCAAAGAATGCGTTTGTGATAAATGCTACTTCAACATTTTTTCTCTCTTAATAATCTGCTTCAGTGCGTAGAATTCTAAGATTTCATTATATTAATTATTGTATTCATATATTCCTTTGAGCAGTTAGAAATTTAAATTCATGAAACATCTTCAAGATACACTCAAATCTATACATCAACATAGAACATTTAATATAATAAAATGAGGTCAATCCAATGTTTTAGTGAATTGTTCATAATAGGATCACATATGATACCTCAAAAATTAGAAACATTTAGGGACAAAGTAATTGTTTATTGTTTTACTTTCCCCTAAAATTGTGGCTGTATCTCTTTATTCACAGTCATTATTTGGAATCCCTCTGTTACATCAAAAAGCTTCAAATATTACACTGTACATGATAAATATTTATTATAAATTATACATTATAATGATATAGCTCAGTTAAGAAAATGCCTTTTAAAATTATTAATGGTATTTTTTTTAAAGCTATGGCATTAAGATATTTTTCCATTAATGGCAATCTTACTATAGTTATTAAAATTACTACTTGGTATCTAATGAACAGCACTCATCAATCAGATTTTCTACATAATTTTCAGTATACTAGGGACAGATGCTAAAGAATTGCCTCAAGATGACTCAGGGCAATGTATTAATACCCTAGAATAGGTCTACCCACCATGGGGCCCCAATTCTGATGTATAGCACTCACTCTGAAATTAAAAAAAAAAAAAATGGTAAGTTTCTTTCCACTCCTTTCCTTCCCTTAATAGCTATGGTTGACCAAGTCTGATCCCAGAGAAAAAAGGAATAATTTAATGAAGTCAACAATTTAGTGTCAAATTCTGGGTTAGACGGCAAGAGAGAAGAGGGTATTTGTTAAGGATGCTAAGCTCAGAAATTGGCTAATTTAAATTAGGATCTGACTTCTAACATTGTGTGATCTTGTGCCAGTAAGGTAACCTGTAAGTTTTAGTCTCCTAATCTGTAAGGCAGAAATAAAGCAATATACTTTCAAAGGATAGTAGAGAGAATAAAAATAAGATAATGTACCGGAATTACTTAGGGGAGTACCTAGTACTCAAGTAAACAGTTCAGTAAATGACAGCTATCAACTGATTACTATATATTTTGCCTTTTTATTTCTTAACAATTACTTTGTGGGCCTTAATTTTACAAATAAGGAAATAAGATCCACGGTTTATGTGATTGTTTTTAAAACTTAAGAAGCAGCATAAAACCACAGTGGAGCCATGGTGGCATGCTAAAACTCACAGTTCCATCTTCTGCCATGTTTCACAGCCAGAAACTGGCTATAAACTATTGAGAACTACTAAGGCAAAGTGTACTAGTTCTGGTTCAAGACAGCAATAAAAGATGCTCCTGAACTCACCTCCTCCCATGGACATAACTAATCTATAGTGACACATGGAGCAACTCCATCTGAAATTGAGAAACAAGCTGACTGACTCCCACACATTGGGCAAACAAGAAAATACCGCATCAAAATGGGTCTTGGCACATCCTCAGCTACTGAGAGCCACTAAGAATAAAGAAGGTGGCTTGAAAAATCAATGATTTCAGAGATAATCAAGAACTAGAGATGGGCTAAATAATAATGTTCATCTCCCACAAGACTACAAGATATGGGTGCATTGTCTAAAGCACAGATATCCAAAAGAGAGTCAAAGAAAATGAAAAAAAAATTTTTTTAAAGTTCCAAACAAAAGATAAAACTCCAAAAACAGAACTTAAAGAAATGTAGATAAGTAATTTAGCTGATAAAGAGTTCAAAATAATAGTCATAAAGATGCTCACTGAGGCCAGGAGTACAATGCATAAGCAAAGTGAGGATTTCAGCAAAGATACTGAAAATACAAGAAAATACTAAACAGAAATAACAGCTGAGGAATACAATAACAGAACTGAAAAATAATAGATCAAACAAATGAAAGGATCAAAGACTCAAAAACTGGGCAGTGAAATTCATCCAATCAGAACAGCAAAATGATAAAAAAGAGTGAAGATAGCTTAAGGAACTTATGGGTATCATAAAAAAAAAAAAACCCAACAACAACAATATTCACATTACAAGTGTCCAGAAGGAGAAGAGAAGAAAAAAAGAGACAGCAATATTTTTCAAAGAAACAAAACAAATGAGCAAAGGAGGAAAAAGAGAGATGGGGAGGGGGAGACCAAAAACAGACTCTTAACTATAGAGAACAAACTGATAGTTACCAGAGGGGAGGGAGGAGGTGGGTGAGGGGATAGGTGAAATAGGTGATGGGGTTTAAGGAGTGCACTTGTGATGAGCACTGGCTGTTGTATGGAAGTAGAGCATCACTAAATTATACAGCTGAAACTAATATCACACTGTATGTTAACTGACTGGAATTTAAATAAAAACTTTTAAAAAGAGAGAAATATTATTGAAAGAAATAATGGCTGAAAACTTCCCTAACTTAGGGTAGGAAACAAACATCCAGATTCAGGAAGCTTAGAAAATTCCAAATAAAAATAGTCCAAAGAGACCCACACCAAGAACCATCAAAATTACACTGTCAAAAGTTAATGGGTACCTGGGTGGCTCAGTCAGTTAAGTGGCTGCTTTCAGCTCAGGTCATGATCCTAGTGTCCTGGGATGGAGCCCCATGTTGGCCTTCCTGCTCAGTAAGGAGTCTGTTTCTCCCTTCCCCTGCTCTTGTGCTTTTGCTTGCTCTCTTTCTCCCTCTCAAATAAATAAAATCTTAAAAAAAAAAAAGTTAAAAAGACAAGGAGAGAATTTTAAAAGCAGCAAAGAAAAATAACTTATTAACAAGACCTCATAAGACCTTCAGCAAACTTAAGCAGAAACTCTGAAGGTTAGAAGAAAGTGGCATGAAACACTCAAATGCTAAAAGAAAAAAAACTACCAAACAAGCTCTACCCAACAAAGCTGTACTTCAGAATTGAAGGAAAGATAGTGTTTTCCACACAAGCAAAATTGAAGGAGTTTATCACTACTAAATCAGCCTTACAGGAAATGTCACAGGGACATCAACTAAAATGAAAAAATTAGTAACAGGAAAACACATTAAAGTATAAGCCTCACTAGTAAAAGTAAATATATAATTAAATTCACGATACTGATAATAGTGGCAGGCAAATCCACTTAAAAAGTACTATGAAGGTTAAAAGATACACAAATTTTTTTTTTAAAAAATCTGTAACAGCAATAATTTGTTCATGGGCGTACATGGTAAAAAGATGTGAACTGCTACCACAAAAACGAAGTGTGGAGGTAGAAAAAGTCAAAACATGGAGCTTTGCATGCATTTGAAGTTAAATACCTATCAGGTTCAAACAGACAGTCATAAATATAAAATGTTCTATATAAACATCATGGTAACAACAAAACAAAAACATAAAGTAAATACACAAGATAAAGAGAAAGGAATCTAGGCATAATACTAAAGAAAATCATCAAATCACAAAGAGGGCAAGAGAAGAAAAAAGAAACAAAGGAATTATAAAGCAGCCAAAAACAGTTACTAAAATAGCAATAATAAGGCAATACCTATCAATAATTATTTTGTAAATGGACTAAATTCTCCAATCACAACCAAAAGGTCAATAAAGAAATCAAAAAGATATCAAAAAACACACAAAGACAAATGAAAATAAAAACACATTGGTCCAAAATCTTTACGATGCAGCCAAAGCAGTTTTTTTTTTTAATTTTATTCTGTTATGTTAGTCACCACAGAGTAAATCATTAGTTTTTGACGTGGTGTTCTAAGAGCAAAGTTTATAGCAATACAGGCTTACCTCAAGAAACAAGAAAGCTCTCAAACAACCTCACCTTACACCTAAAGAAAGTAAAAAAAAAAAAAAAAAAAAAAAAAAAAAAAAAAAAAAAAAAAAGAAGAACAAAGCCCAAACCTAGTGTGAGGAAGGAAATAATAAAATTAGAGTGGAAATAAATGAAATAGAACCCCCCCAACCACACCCACAGATACACACACACAAAATAGGAAAGATTCATAAAACTGAGATCTGGTTATGTGAAGAGATAAATAAATTTGATAAACCTTTGGCCAGATTCATCATGAAAAAGAGGGAGAGAACTCAAATAAATAAAATCAGAAATAGAGGAGAAATAACAATCAATGGAGCAGAAATGCAGAGAATTGTAAGAGTATTATTTAAAAAAATTATATTTGTAGGACAACCACAAAATAAATGGATAAATCCCTACAAATGTACAATCTTCCAAAACTGAATCAGGAAGAAATAAGAAATTTAAACAAACTAATTAATAGTAACAAAACTGAATTGGTAATCAGAAAACTCACAAAAAACAAAAGTTCAGGAATCTTTTTCTTTGCAGGTGAATTCTACCAAACAGTTAAAGAAGAGTTAATACTTATTCCAAAAAAAAAAAAAATAGAAGAGAAGGAAAAGTTCCAAATTCATTCTATGAGGTCAGTATTACATGAAACCAAAAGCAAAGACATCACAAAAGAAAACTACAGGCCAATATCTCTGATGAAGATAGATGCAAAAGTCCTTAACAAAATATTAGCAAACTAATTAATACATTAAAAAAATTACTCACCATGGTCAAGTGGGATTTATTCCAGTGATGCAAGTTTGGTTCAATACTATCAAATAAATGTGATGATCACATTAAATGAGAAGAAAAATAAAAACCATATGATCATCTCAATAGATGCAGAAAAATCACTTGACAAAAATACAACATTTGCTCATGATAAAACTCTCAACAAAGTGGGTTTAGAAGGAACATACCCCAACATAATAAAGGTCCTATATAAAAAACCCACAGATAACATCAAATTCAATGGTGAAAGCTGAAAGACTTTCTTCTAAGATCAGGAACAAGGCAAGGATGTCCACTGTCAACACTTTTAATCAACAAAGCATTGGAAGTCCTAGCCACAGCAGTCAGAGAAGATATAAAGGCATCCAAATTAGTAAGGAAGAAGTAAAACTGTCACTGTTTGAAGATGGCATGCTATCTACAGAAAACCCTAAAGACTCCACCAAAAAAAGCTATTACAATTAATAAATGAATTCAGCAAAGTTGTAGGATACAAAATTAATGTACAGAAATCTGTTGTGTTTTTATACACTAAGAACAAAGTAGCAGAAAGTGAATTTAAGAAAACAGTCCCATTTACAATTGCACTGAAAAGAATAAAATCCCTAAAAATAAATTTAAGTAAGCCAGTGAAGGACCTATACTCTGAAAACTATAAGACACTGATGAAAGAAATGGAGGATGACATGAATGGAAAGATATACCATATTCATGGATTGGAAGAATATCATTAAAATGTCCACACTATCCAAAGCAATCTATATTCAATGCAATCCCTATCAAAATACCAACAGAATTTTCCACAACACTAGAAAAAAATACCAAAATTTGTATGGAGACACAAAGACTTCAAATAGCCAAAACTCTTGATAAAAAGGACAAAGCTAGAGGTATCACAATCCCAGATTTCAAGACACAATACAAAACTATAGTGTCAAAAGAGTATGGCACCAGCACAAAAAGAGACAATAGCACAAAAACAGATCAATAGAATAGGACAGAGATCCAAGAAATAAACTCACATATATACAGTCAATTAACCTATGAATAAGGAGGCAAGAATATACAATGAGGAAAAGCAGTGTTTTCAATAAATGGTGCTGTGAAAACTGGATGGCTTCATGCAAAAGAATGAAACTGGACCACTTTCATATACTATACACAAAAATAAGACCAAATGGATTAAAGTTCTAAATGTGAGACCCAAAACATAAAATTCCTACAAGAAAAGAGGCAGTAATTTCTTTGACATCAGCCTTAGCAACATATCGATGGATATGTCTCTTCACGCAAGGGAAACAAAAAGCAAAATAAACTCTTGAGACTACCCTCCAAAAAAAGCTTTCGCACAGCAAAGGAAAACACCAACAAAACAAAAAAGCAACCTACTGAAAGGGAAAAGGTATCTGTAATTATCCAATAAGGGGATAATGTCCAAAATATATAATGAATTCATACAACTCAACACTAAAAAGCAATCTGATTAAAAAATGGGCAGAGGGCTTGTAGCCATTTTTCCAAAGAGGACACACAGAGGACCAATAGATACATGAAATGATGCTCAACATCACTCGTCATGAAGAAACAGAAAATCTAAATAGACCAGTTACTAGTGAAGAGACTAAATGAGTAATCAAAAATTTGCCAACAAACAAAAATCCAAGACCAAATGACTTAACTGGTGAATTATATCAAACATTTAAAGAATTAATATGAATCCTCTTTAAACTCTATTTAAAAAATAGAAGCAGAGGGAATGCTTCCAAACTCATTTTATGAGACCAGCATTATTACCCTGATACCAAAGTTAGACAAGGACTACAAGAAAATAAATTTTAGGTTAATATCACTAAAGAACATAGAAGCAAAATTCTTGCACAAAATACTAGGAAAAAGTACTCAACAGCATACTAAAAGGATTACACACCATGATCAAGTGGTATTTATTCAAAGGCTGAAAGAATGGTTCAACATTGGAAAATCAGTCAATGTGCCACACCACGTTAACAAAATGAAGGATAAGGATATGATCATATGAATAGATGCAGAAAGAAACATTTGACAAAATTCAACATCCATTCATGATAAAAACTCTCAACAAAGTGGGTATACAAGGTATGTACATCAACATAACAACGGTCAATGGTAAGTCCACAGTTAACATCATACTTAATAGTGAAAAGCTGAAAGCTTTTACTTTAAGTTATAGGACCAAGATAAGAATCCCACTCATGGCACTCTTATTCACCATAGTACTGGAAGTCCTATCCAGAGCAATTAGAAAAAACAAACAATAAAATAAAATAAATAAAATAAAAGGCATCTATTTAGGAAAGAAACATAAAACTATTTTCAGATTACATTATGTATAGAAACAAAGAGAAAAAGAATCCTAAATTATGTATTGAACCACTAAAGTCCTCAAATAGTAAAAGCAATCCAGAGAAAGAACAAAACTGGAGGCATCACGCTTACTTATTTCAAACTATTTAACACAACTATAGTAATTAAAACAGTATGGTATTGGCATAAAAAAGAAATATGGCTCAAAGAAACAAAATAGCCTAGAAATAAACTTATTATATATGGCTGGTTAATTTATGACAAAAAGTCATGAATATACAATAGGGAAAGGATAATTTCTTCAATAAACAGTGTTAGAAAAAGTGGACAAGCACATCCAAAAAAAAAAAAATAATAAGATTGAACCTTATACCATACCCAAAAATTAATTCAAAATTGGTCAAATGCTTGAACATTAAACCTGAAACCATAAGACTCCTAGATGAAAATGTAGAGGGTAAGTTCCTCGACACTAGTCTTGACAACAATTACTTGGATTTGATACCCAAAACAAAGGCAACAAAAACAAAAATAAACAAGTGGGACCACATTAAACTAAAAAGCTTCTGCACAGAAAAGGAAACCATCAACAAAATGAAAAAGCAACTTACTGAATGGGAGAAAATATTTGCAAATCATATAACCAATAAGGACTAATATTTAAAATACACAAAGAATTCATACAATTCAATAGAAAAAAAAAAAGTCTGTTTAAAAAATAGGAAGAAGAGGGGTGCCTGGGTGGCACAGTAGGTTAAACATCTGAATCTTGGTTTCAGCTCTGGTTGTGATCTCAGGGTGGTGAGATGAAGCCCCAGGCTGGGATCCATGATCAGAGTGGAGTCTGCTTAAGACTCTCTCCCTCTGTCCCTCCTCCCTGTGTGTGCTCTCTCTCTAAAATAAATAAATAAAATATTTTTAAAAATGGGACAAGGACTTGAATAGGCATTTTTCCAAACAAGAATTCAAATGACCAACAGGTACATGAAAAGGTGCTCATTATCAGTTATCATTAGGGAAATGCAAATCAAAACCACAATGAGATATCACCTCATAACTGTAAAAACTGCCATCATCAAAAAAACAAGGAATAACAAGTGTTGGTGAAGATGTGGAGAAAAGGAAACACTTGTGCATGGTTGTTGGGAATGTAAATTGATACAGTCAGTATGGAAATCAATATGGAGGTTCCTCAAAAGATTAATAGTACCACCATATTACACAGCAATCCCAGCTCTGTGTATATATTCAAAATAAATGAAAGCAAGATATTACTCTCATGTACTCTCATGTTTTTTGCAGCATTATTTACAACAGCCAAGATATGGAAGCAACCCAAGTGTCCTACAGGTGAACGCTGTACACTTTTATGTTTAATTTTATGTTTAATTATACTTCAAAGCTGAAATTTTAAAAAAAAAAAACAACAAATAAATGGGAGGCCAGCACAAAAATGACCCACACTTTCTCAAAGAAATCATTACTTACAATATCTGATCAAGAATTACCAACTAAGTGGAACCAGAACAAGTGACAATATTTTTAGGTACTATCTTCAGTATCTAGATTTATGCTCAAACTGTTGTTTGCCTGATAATGAGACTTTTTTATCCTAAGTGAAACTAACCAGTAAGCCAAATTTTAATCTGTCCTCAGTTTGAACTGACATATTTTTTCCTTTACCCCAAATTAGCTGTACATCCAGCTAATTGCATCAGTAAGTGATTAATTGGTAGGTAGCTGTGTGAGCAATTACCTGATTTGCACATGTAAGTGATGATTATTTCAAGTTTATTTCTTATGCCAAACTTTAGAAATTTGACTCAGAAGTTCAGGAAGACAAACTTAAAGCCATATCACATTTTGTTTACAATCATAAATAGAGCATAAATAATTACTTGTGATATGCTATTTGAAGTAATGTAAATATCTCAAAATATCTTCAGATTGTACCTTTCAGGTATTTATAAAAAATAAAAACAAAAGCCAAATGTTCCATTTTGCCAAAAATCAAAAGCTTAAACTGCACATTGTCAGGTGGGCTATGCAACAAAGGACACAGGGCAGTAATCTATCCAGGAAATTACAGAATCCTGAATAATCATTTTAAGATATGAATGAAAGAAAGATGACCCTACATCCTGGTAATATTACTACAATCACACAACAATGATTTCTCTCAGCATTTACATAAGGGACAGATAAAAGAGGAGATTTTACTGAACTTCCAATCTTTATCACAGGGCTTTTAATTTCAAATGGTTGCAATGGTGAATTTAAAAACTGTTTCAACTGTGTGACTCTTAACCTCTCTCTTCACAGTTTACCTCTCTTCACAATTTACTCTCTCCTTCATTTATTACCTCCCACAAAATAAGAAAAAAAAAAGTCATGTACTTTCACAATATACTAAATCACAAATTATTTTCTTTCAAAAATATGTCCCAGTAGTTTCTTGATATTAAAAAAGATTTTTGAATTACTACATTTTCTGTCAGATTTTTAAATGAAAAATGCTTTCCATGCAACAAAATGACCTCAAAGTTATTTTAAAATATTCAACAGGTATATATAAGATCCCACATAAATTATTCAACAGGTACATATGAAATCCCAAATAAATTAGAAGATATGTGTATAGAAAGATTATTTCACCCAGATACACTGTTTTCTTTCATTTAAAGAAAATTCAACAGGGCTTTAAAAAATACTTGATATACTACTATGGATTCAGAAGGTATAACATTGAACATAATAGACGCAGAGAATGTGCAACTGTCTAAAAACGAAACATAATATTTACCAGCAAAGTGTGAAAAAGAATTCAAATATAAATTCAAACATAAATATAAATCATAATAAATATAAAAATTTACACACAATCCAAGCAGATGCTCTCAAAATTTGCTTCTAGGATGTTGTAAATAATCTTTTACATGTCATGTAGTAAGTTTTAACTTGATATTTTTCTAATATGACATTAAAAATATTTTGTTCCAGATCTAGTTTTTTGGTTTTTGGTTTTTGTTTTCCAAATAGCTTTCTGGCTTCTAGTTACCATGAAAACTTGCAGCTGCATTACTTTTTCCAACTATCATCAATGTGAATAATATCAAACAGCTTTAATAACATAATCCATAAACAGCAGCTCCATGGAATTTTTCATATCAGAATAATCAAATTCAGTTATCACTATAAAGTAGATACTGGAAAAAAAAAACAATTGAAAATGGATTCTGGTATAGCACCATTCACTTGGAACAATTATTTTCTTTAGAAGTAGAAGGGCTTTAAGATAATATGACATATGAAACTAGGTGTCAGACTGCAGTGTGTGCTACTGTGGAAAGGATTTAGAATCTGAGACTGGAAAGGGAAAGTTATATTTAAAGGTCCCATGAAGAAACTGTGGGTATTATATCAGCTGTTTGGGGATCATGAGGAACTAAGAGATCTCATGCTAGGTTCCCCCCCCCCCAAAATAATTTATCTTTGTCCCCTGTTTATTAAACTTGAACAATCACAAAAAGCAAGAATTGGAGGTAAGTAGTTCTTGGGGAAGATGGCAGAGGAGTAGGCGTCCCTATTTCTACCACTCCCCTGAATTTAGCTGAATATCTACCAAACCATTCTGTACACCACGAAATCAGCCTGAGATATAAGAATATATATTTGTATCTCTACAAGCAGAAATCTCTGGCACTTTTGAGGAATGAAGGGCGGAGCTGTGATTCTGCAGGCAGATATCAGAAGACAAACAGAAGGGGGAGGGAGCTGCCATAAGCTGGCACTGGGAAGGTAAAATAACACCTGAGTGCAAAAGCGTCCCTTACTGGGGACTGGGCAGACTCGCAGACTGGTACCAGAGGGGAAAGGAGTTTAGTGCAGCCCCCAGACAGGATCCAGGAGCTGCAGGTGTGCGTGCACGAACCCGGGGCAGCTCGTGGTTTTAGAAGCACAAAGGGCAGAGACGTGCCTGGTCCTGGGATCAACCTCTGGGAGAGTTGCTGTGGGGCGCACAACTGGGGAGGCTGCAGTTTTTAGCAGCACAGACAGAAACAGAGACTCTGTGTCTGGGAGAGCTCAATGAAGAACAGACTGTGATTTCTCTGTTCTGGAACAGTGGTTTCGGTGTGGTCACTTCTGCTCTGACTCTTGGAAGAGACCTGGAAACGGGGAAAGCTGCCAGCTAACAAAAGTTCAAAAAACCAGTTTTCACTGAGCTCACCCTGCCCCCTCAACAGGGGACAGGGCAACTCCGACCAAGCAGGGTTGCCTGAGTAATAGCTAAGCAGGTCCCTCCCCCAGAAGGCAGGCTGGAAGAACAAGAGGACATCAACCCTAGGGTCCATATAAAACAGGTGTTTGATTAGGTCATGGTTAATACTTTGGACTCAGTACATTTCCTCAACTATCCCCCAACAGAATGACTAAGAGGAGGAACCCCTAACACAGAAGAGAATCAGAGACTACAGCCTCCACCACAGACCTAATGGATATGGATATAAGCAAGATGTCAGAGAAAGACATCAGAGTAACAATTATAAAGTCAATATCTAGGCTTGAGAAAAATATTAGCGACAGTATAGTATCTCTAAGGGCAGAAATGAGATCTAATCAGGCCGAACTTAAAAATGCTATGAATAAAATGCAGTCTAAACTGGATACTCTGACTGCCAGGGTAAATGAGGCAGAAAAACAAATTAGTGACCTAGAAAATAAGATGACAGAAAAGAAGGAAACTGAGGAGGCCTGGGAAAAACAGCTTAAAGCCCAAGAGATCATACAGAGAGATTAATGATGCTATGAAACATTCCAATGTCAGAATTATTGGGATCCTTGAGGGGCTGGAGAGAGAGAGAAGTCTAGAAGATACATTTGAGCAAATCATAGCTGAGAACTTCCTGAATCTAGGGAAGAAAACAAGCATTCATGTCCAAAGGGCAGAGAGGACCCCTCCCAAAGTCAAAGAGAACAGATCAACACCTTGACATATAATAGTAAAACTAGCAAATCTTAGATCCAAAGAAACAATCCTGAAAGCAGGGGGAAGAGATTTCTTATGTACAGAGGAAGGAACATCAGAATAACATCAGACCTGTCTACAGAGACCTGGCAATCCAGAAAGGGCTGGAAGGATATATTGAAGGTACTAAATGAGCAGAACATGAAGCCAAGGATACTTTATCGAGCAAAGCTGTCATTCAGAATGGATGGAGAGAGAAGGAGCTTCCAGGATCGGCAGAAACTGAAAGAATATGTGACCACCAAGCCAGTCCTGCAACAGATATTAAGGGGGGGAGGGGTTATTCTAAAAGAGAAAGAAACCAAGAGTAGTATAGACCAGAAATTTACAGAGACAATCTGTAGAAACAGAGACTTCACAGGCAACATGATGGCACTAAAATCATATCTTTCAATAATCACTCAATGTGAACAGCCTAACTGCTCCCATGAAATAGCACAGGGTTGCAGATTGGATAAAAAGACATGACCCATCCATATGCTGCCTATAAGAGACTCATTTTGAACCCAAAGATACATCCAGACTGAAAGTGAGGGGGTGGAGAACCATTTTTCATGCCAAGGACCTCAAAAGAAAGCTGGGGTAGCAATTCTCATATCAGACAAATTAGACTTTAAGCTAAAGACTGTAGTAAGAGATACAGAGGGACACTATATCATTCTTAAAGTGTCTATCCAACAAGAAGATCTAATAGCTGTAAATATTTATGCCCCCAACATGGGAGCAGCCAACTACATAAGCCAACTGTTAACCAAAATAAAGACTCATACTGATAATAATACTTTAATAGGAGACCTCAACACTCCACTCTCAGCAAAAGACAGATCATCTAAGCAGAAGATCAACAAAGAAACAAAAGCTCTGAATGACACACTGGACCAGATGGACTTCATTGATATATACAGAACATTGCACCCTAAAACAACAGAAGACTCATTCTTCTCAAATGCACATGGAATTTCCTCCAGAATAGATCACATACTGGATCACAAATCAGGTCTCAACCAATACCAAAAGACTGAGATTATTCACTATATATTTTCAGACCACAATGCTTTGAAACTGGAACTCAATCACAAGAAAAAATTTGGAAGGAATTCAAACACTTGGAAGGCTAAAGACCATTCTGCTAAATAATGTTTGGGTTAACCAGGAAATTAAGGAAGAACTTAAACAATTCATGGAAACCAATGAGAACAAAAATACATCAGTCCAAAACCTATGGGATACTGCAAAGGCGGTCCTAAGGGGGAAATACCTAGCCAGCCAAGCCTCACTCAAAAAACTAGAAAAATCCCAAATGCACAAGGTAACCGTACACTTAGAAGAACTGGAGAAAGAACAGCAAATAAAACCTAAACCAAGCAGGAGAAGAGAAATAATAAAGATTAGAGCAAACATCAATGAAACAGAAACCAGCAAAACAGTAGAGCAGATCAACAAAACTAGAAGCTGGTTCTTTGAAAGAATTAACAAGATCAATAAACCTCTGGCCAGACTTATCGAAAAGAAAAGAGAAAGGACTCAAATTAATAAAATTATGATGAAAGGGGAAAGATAACAACTAACACCAAGGAAATAGAAACAATTATTAGAAATTATTATCAGCAACTATATGCCAAAAAATTAAGCAACCTGGAAGAAATGGATGACTTCCTGGAAACCTATAAACCCCCGAGACTGAAACAGGAAGAAATTGGCACTCTGAATAGACGAATAACTAGTAATGAAATTGAAGCAGTGATGAAAAACCTCCCAAAAACAAGAGTCCAGGGCCAGATGGATTCCCAGGGGAATTCTACCAAACATTTAAAGAAGAAATAATACCTATTCTCCTGAAGCTGCTTCAAAAAATAGAAACAGAAGGAAAACTTCCAACTCGTTCTATGAGGCCAGCAATACCTTGATCCCAAAACCTAGCAAAGACCCCATCAAAAAGGAGAATTACAGACCAATATCCCTGATGAATATGGACGCCAAAATTCTCAACAAGATCCTTACCAATAGGATCCAACAGTACATTAAAAGGATTATCCATCACGATCAGGTGGGATTTATTCCTGTGATGCAAGGGTGGTTCAATATTCGCAAATCAATCAATGTGATAGAACACATTAATAAAAGACAAGAACCACATAATCCTCTCCATAGATGCAGAAAAAGCATTTGACAAAATGCTGCATCCTTTCCTGATTAAAAGTCTTCAGAGTGTAAGGATGGTGGGAAAATTCCTCAATTTCATAAAAACTATCTATGACAAGCCCACAGCAAATATAATTCTTAATGGGGAAAAGCTGAGAGCTTTTCCTTTAAGATCAGGAACACGACAAGGATGCCCACTCCCGCCACTATTGTTCAACATAGTACTGGAAGTCCTAGTATCAGCAATCAGGCAACAAAATAACAGAAAAGGTATTCAAATTGGCAAAGAAGTCAAACTCTCCCTCTTCAGAGATGACATGAAACTTTATGTGGAAAACTCAAAAGACTCCACTTCCAAATTACTAGAACTCATACAGCAGTTCAGTAATGTGGCAGGATACAAAACCAATGCATAGAAATCAGTTGCTTTTCTATACACTAATAATGCAACTGTAGAAAGAGAAATTAGGGATAATGCAACTGTAGAAAGAGAAATTAGGGAATTGATTCCATTTACAATAGTACCAAAAACCACAAGGTACCTAGGAATAAACCTAACTGAAGAGGAAAAGGATCTGTACTCTAGAAACTACAGAACACTTATGAAAGAAATTGAAGAGGACATAAAAAGATGGAAGAATATTCCATGTTCATGAATTGTAAGAATAAACATTGTTAAAATGTCTATGCTGCCCAGAGCAATCTATACTTTCAATGCCATCCCTAGCAAAATACCATTGGCATTTCTCAAAGAGCTGGAACAAACAATGCTAAAATTTGTATGGATCCAGGAAAGACCCTGAATCACCAAGGAAATGTTGAAAAAGAAAAGCAAAGCTTGCCTGACTTCATCCTATATTACAAAGCTGTGATCACCAAGACAGCATGGTATTGGCACAAAAACAGACACACAGATCAAGGGAATAGAATAGAGAGCTCAGAAATGGACCCTCAACTTTCTAATCAACTAATCTTCAACAAATCAAGAAAAAATATCCAATGGAAAAAAGACAGTCTCTTCAATAAATGGTGTTGGGAAAATTGGACATCCATATACGGAAAAATGAAACTTGACCACCCTCATACACCATACACAAAGATAAACTCTAAATGGATGAAAGACCTCAATGTGAGACAGGAATCCATCAAAATCCTAGAGGAGAACATAAACAGTAATCTCTTCAACATCAGCCACAGCAACTTCTTTCAGGACACGTCTCCAAAGGCAAGGAAAACAAAAGCAAAAATGAACTTTTGGGACTTCATAAAGATAAAAAGCGTCTGCACAGCAAATGAAACAGTCAACAAACTAAGAGGCAACCCACAGAATGAGAGAAGACATTTGCAAATGACATTACAGATAAAGGGCTGGTTTCCAAGATCTATAAAGAACTTCTCAAACTCAACATACAAAAAACAATCAAGTCAAGAAATGGGCAGAAGACATGAACAGACACTTCTCCAAAGAAGACATACAAATGTCTAACAGAAACATGAAAAAATGTTCATTAGCCATCAGGGAAATTTAAATCAAAGCCACGTTGAGATACCACCTAATACCAGCTAAAATGCCAAAAATTAACAAGGCAGGAAACAACAAATGTTGGAGAGGATGTGGAGAAAGGGGAACCCTCTTACACTGTTGGTGGGAATGAGTTGGTACAGCCACTTTGGAAAACAGTGTGGAGGTTCCTCAAAAAGTTAAAAATAGAGCTACCCTATGACCCAGCAATTACACTACTGGGTATTTGCCCCAAAGATACAGATGTAGTGAAAAGAAGGGGCACATGAACCCCAATGTTCATAGCAGCAGTGGAGTCCACAATAGCCAAACTGTGGAAGGAGACGAGATGCCCTTCAACAGACAAATGGATAAAGAAGATGTGGTTCATATATACAATGGAATACTACTCAGCCATCAGAAAGGAGGAATACCCACCATTTGCACTGACATGGATGGAACTGGTGGGGATTATGCTAAGTGAAATAAGTCAGGCAGAGAAAGACAATTATCATATGGTTTCACTATATGTGGAACATAAGGTGTAGCATGGAGGGCATTAGGGGAAGGAAGGGAAAACTGAAGGGGGGGGAATCAGAAGGGGAGATGAACCATGAGAGACTATGGACTCTGAGAAACAATCTGAGGGTTTCTGAGGGGAGGGGGGTGGGGGGATGGGTTAGCACGGTGATGGGTATTAAGGAGGGCACATGTTGTAATGAGTACTGGGTGTTATACGCAAATAATGAATCCTGGAACACTACATCAAAAACAAATGATGTACTGTATGGTGACTAACAAAACATAATAAAAAAAAAGAATTGGAAGTAAATAAAATAACAAGACAACTGAATATAATTCAAAAAAAGTATATATAATTGAACTAGCTATAACATGGGAAAATTTCTTCTCAAACAGGAATGAATGCCCATTTTCATAATATTGCCAACCCCAAGTTGTACCCCAAAATCCATTATAAATATCTGCAGTATAAGCTTAACCAACTCACCTCAAAGGAAGCAACAATGACAGCAAGATCCTGGCAGAGACCATCCAGTGCTGACCCACATGTTAAACATGTAGCTGGGCTCCCAACAAAGCCCTGTGGCTTGTTCTCACTGATGTTATACATAAGTGCATAATGAAATTCTCCACCACAAATAAATCTAAGAACAAATCAAGGGATCACACTAAATCTCGGGGTTCTCAACCTGTTGTGTGCACACTGCCTATCACAGTTTTCCACTGAGTGAATAAATGATTTCTCTGTGTCAGTGAGTCCAGCCAAAGTATTCAATATTGGCTGACCTGAGAAATTTACCATTAGGTTAGAAAGTTCAACTGTCTTTTTTCATTTTACTGCAGAATCACCATCACAACTTCTGGGTGGAATGGCTGCTTTGCAAACAAGAAGAGAAATGACTGGCAGTGTGGTGCCAGGCACAGACTTCAACTGACGTGGAGTTGTAAGAGAAATATCAGAAAGAGAAGTTCGATGCGTGCCAACTACAGCTCTTCCACTGTTTTCTGCAGCTTCACCCTTCAGAGAATCTGCTTCCTTGGGTGTAAAATTATTGCCTGCTCTATCTACTTTCCAGAGAATTGGAGGTTTAAATAAGATGCACCTGATGTTTTGTAGACCATAAAGCATTAGTCAAATAAAAGCTATTACTGTATTTCACAGCATAAGAAAAGAAACACATTACTAGATTTGGTCTGGCCCTATTTCTAAACTTCTACTGACAGATCCATTTATTGAAGATAAATATTTACCTTAATTGAAAACTAATCTTTAATGAACCTCTAAGCTATCCACGTTTGTAATACACACAGTTCCTGCTTCTGCCTTTTGTATACTTCTCTTCACCAAGAGCTAACAAGGGACTTTGAGGAAACACAAGCATCTTTATAACTAACTGCACCTTTACCAATTAAGAAGGCAACACACCGTGCTCAAATTAATCTGGATGGGAAATGAGAATTCTGTCACTTAAAAAGCATGGGAAGAATTTGCACAAGCAAATAAACTTGCATCTGGATCTTTTATGTAAATTGTGAAAAGGATACATGATCTTTTTTTTTTCTTGATCTAAAAACAAATACATTTAAAACATCTGAATCATTCCAGATAAACTGACTGAATGCAAATTAACAGCATAGCACTGAGAGCAGGCATTATGGTATAATGCAAATAGTAGACTAATCCCAGCTGCCAAATATACAAATAATTTTGATAGGATAAATGCAGAACAGATTTTCTAGTTAATTCTAAATTTCTTAAGAAAAAATCTTATGCTTTCTACTGACAAAAGAAAAAATATGTGGATGAAACTACTATCATAACTAAATATAATGTTTGCTGGCATTGTTATTTGTGCACACATTTTTCTAAAATCTATTATAAATTACAGACATAAGAATTTTATAAATAAAGAAAACGGTCTGGATAAGACCCAGTAGGAAACAAGCAATTAATCTTACTGTAAAATGTTGTTTATTTTTTTAATAAAGTGATGCATCAGTACAAAAAAGTATCACTTGTTCATGATGCAAATGAAAATAAGCTGTTAAAACCATTCTAGACAGACTGAACATTCATCCACATTATAAGACCTTTAAGCCATTCAACAATCTGGAAATATCTCTTGGTCCATTCAGGCTACTATAACCAAACACCACAAAATGGTGGCTTAAAAACAACAGAAACTCCTTTATTTTTAAATTTAAATTCAAGTTAGTTAACATACAATGCAGCACTGGTTTCAGGACCAGAATCCAGTGATTCCTCACCTAGTGCTCACCCCAACAACAGAAATTTCCCACAGTTCTGGAGACTAGAAACTCCAAGATCAAATCCAAGATCCAAAGTGCTGGCAGAATTAATGTCAGGTAAGGACCTACTTTCTGCTTCACAGATAGCACCTGTGTCTTTGTTCTCACATGGTGGAAGGGGTAAGCTAGCTCTCTAGATTCTCTTTTATAAAGGCGCTTATCCCAATCATAAGGCTCCACCCTCATGACATAATCACCACCAAAAGGCCCCACTTCCTAATACCATCACTTTGAGGATTAGGATTTAAACACATGAATTTTAAGGGGACACATTCACTCTATAGCAATCTCCATAGTTTAAACAGGGAATGGGCAAGCATGAGGCTGTGTTCCTGAACAGGCTTCCTTCTGTTACCAAGCAGCTAATTACAAGGCAAAAGGCTACCCCAAAGGCAAGCCTAAGGCAAAACTAGAAAGAAGGGAATTTTTGTCTAAGCCTGAGTCTCCCTTCTTCAAACATCCATCGTTGTCTCTAGGATGCTCCTATTACATGTACTTCACCAACTCTCAACGTGCCCTCTTGCATATTCCTGATAACTACTTATTCCAAGAGTGCAGATGACAGGGGAGGAAAAAGAAAGATAAATGAGCATCTATTATATCCCTGGCTCTAGTTAGTTTTATATATTATTCCATTCATTATGCTGAAGATAATTAACAGAAGTGAGAAAGTGTTGGTGCAAAGATCCAAACATAGAATTCCATTATCTTTCACTAAATCATGCTGCCTCCTTGAAAAAAATAAAATATATCCTGGGAAAGTTTGTGTTTCATTAAGGGAGAAAGAAAAGATTTTAAAATGCGGAACTGAGGCTCTGTGGTTGTTTGTCTCTTTTTGAAGATAAAAAGGAACCAAGACAGGGGCCGTTTCGGGTCCCTGCTGTGACTTGTTGAGTATTCAGGCAAGTAGTTGGCACCCTCAGTGCCAACCTGTCACCTCTGCTTTCTGAAGCTGGAAAGAATAATGGTGGTAATTCTTCAGGCTCTTATGTGTCATTCCCCTCTCTTGCTAATTTTAAAGAAGTTTCAATTTCTGAAAAAAAAAGTTAAAATCAATTACTTTACTGGCTCCTCCTGCATTTGGCTAAGAATGCACTATCCATTCCTTGATTAATTCATTCCCTAACATCATGGTCCCAGGTATTCTGCTAGTATTGAGGTTTTCACTATAAGCTAGATGCCTCACTATCCCCTGACTTGTTGTCTCTGTTTCACCCCAGGCCAACCTTGAAGGAAAACCACTGTATCACTTTTTGTTTCCCCAAAATATCCTTGAGCAACAAAATCACTGGTGAACAAGACAGACTGAATATTTTGTAGAAAAGTCACAGAAAGTGAACATCTCACACGCCACAGACTCCTGCTTCCAAAATGCTCCTAAGTCATATCTGTTCACCAAAGTCTCTCTGCCTAAGCACCTAACCAACCATTCCCTCAATTATGCCCCAGCTTCTCTCATTGGCTGCTTCAGACACTGTATCCCTGTACTTGGCCTCACTGTTACTACTGACCCAAAATATTCCAACTATATTTATGCAAAACAAAGATGCTTCGCCTTAACTTTTCTGGATTTGAGTACTTAAATCCAAGCACTTTGCAAGCAAGGTGATCTCCAAGTATTGGAACCTCACTTCTTTAGCAAAAGCAGTTGATCATAAGTAACAACAAAAACAATAGTGTTGCCTTCAAAGAGTATAGAATCTAATGAAAAAAGACATATGTACACAGACAATAATTCTGTGCAAAAATGCTAAAACAGAAATATACTGGAGTTACCATAGGAAGACAGAGATGAGAGCTCTTTCTTTAAGCCTGAGGTGTCAGGAAACACATAAAAAGAATGGTCAGGAATCTTGAAAAATAGGAGATCGAAGTTTTCCAAGTAAGCAGGATTGAGAAGAGGGCTCTAAGAAGAAAGAACATGGACAAACGCAAGGAGACATGAGAGGTCAGGGCATGTCTGAGAACAAATAGCTCACTGTGGCTGTGAGATCAGGAATCAGAGCAAATCAGACACCACAGTACCAGCTTTATTTCAAAATTCACCTACTTCCCTGCCCTCATGCACCAGCTTCTCCATCCATGAAAAGCAGTGTTCTATCTTTCCGTGACAGAAGACAGTGCTGGCTGCATATATTTGAGTATAAAAGAATGGGATTAATTTAATAGTTTCATCTTAATTCTGCTCTGAGTTTTCTCAATTTAACTAAATAACTTTAATGCTCTTAGGCACCATGCTTTTGACAAACTTTCTTAAAAAGCTACTATAAAAATAGCAATTTTGCTAAAGAGTGTACATAGTAAAAATCATTATTCCAGTAGATGGAGCAGAGGTGACATCAGAATAGCTGCACACTGCCTGGCCCAGAATATAGAGCAGAAGTCCAGACACAGCAGAGCCACGAAATGGAAAAAGCACATTTGAGAGCAAAGACCGAACATTACTGAACACGGCTTGGCTAATCACCTAATTTGGACTTAGAAAATTTCATATCCTATTCAAACTGAAGAGGAAAACAACCTTAGGCAAATACCAAAATGATTCCTTAAAGAAACATTTATATTTTAGAACAAGAAAGCTGTAATTCTGATTTGTTTAAAAGTCTCACTGTGGTGCTTTACAATCATTCTACATAACAGAGAAGCCTAAAATTCTTCATAGAGCCTCTAAATGCATGGCTAATGCATTTTTTCCCTCCCAGACAATTTGTGAATTGTGTGACTGCCTGATATAGAATTATTAAGAAATAGATCAATAATCACAGCAGGCTACAAGCTTAGAACCTCTGCCTACACAATGGAACTATGAACAAAGTTACTGCTTAGAAATTGTGACAGCAGAGAACTGACCATGCAGATTCATTTGAGAAGATGTTAGCAAGTGGAATTATAGACATTAAAAGAATTGTGGAGAAGCAAACATTTGGATCACAAATTCTAGCTAATTATATTAGATAAATGTCTTAAGTCTGATGAAATTTCTTAGGGATTCTTGAAATCAAGGATGAACTATTCAATTTGTGGTTTTATAAAGTTATTATTGTAAGGAAATAATTTCTAATAGTTACAGGGAATAGGAAACGTGTTCACTTTCTCTTAAGAATCTACCATGTGTCCTACTCTCCTAAATTCTTTGGCAATCTGCAGAACTAGATTATTCAGAGACAGACAATATATGTATTTAGGACACAGCAAAGCAGAAGCAGATTCAAGTTTTTTTGTTACAGAAAATATCTGGTACTTCACAAAAATGTATCAAAGTTATCACTGGGAGAAAAACAACTTTGTTAAATCTTAATTTGATCATATTTCTAACCTAACGGAAGAGCTCATTAACCATATACTAAAAACAAAGAAATAAAAAACCTAACAACAACAACAACAAATTCATACCCTTAATGCTTAAGGGTATGAAATAATTTAAACCTCAACTCTGCCACAATCTAGTTATATGAATTAGGAAAACACCCTTGCCCTTTTTTATTGTTTCCTTATTTGAAAATGAAGATAATAAAATTTCTCACAGGGTCACCTGGGTGGTTCAGTTGGTTAAGTGTCTCACTTTTGATTTCGGCTCAGGTCATGATCTTGGGGGTGCGGTGGGGGCAGGGCTGGTGGGGGCTGTGGTTTGTGGGATTAAGTCCAGGATCAGGCTCCATGCTCAGCGCTCAGCAGGGAGTCGGTTTGGGATTCTCCCTCTTCCTCTTCCTCTGCCCTTCCCCCCAGTGCACGTGCCCACTCTCTCTCAAAAAATAAATAAATCTTAAAAATAAAAACACACCTCTCACAAAAAAAAGGTAGTGAGGATTAAGTAATATAAAGTGTAAAAAGCATCTTCAGCTGCTATTATTAATAAGAGTATCCTATCCCTTGAGACAAGACTGAAAAAAGACAAAAAACCAGTTATAGGTGTTAATCCTTAAGCAAGCTCTTTCAATGACATTCACATTCTAACCCAACCTACTTTGAAGCACATCTTAATGCTAAGCAAGCAGGTCAAAATTTCTAATGTTAAAAAAAAATAGCTCTGTAATTTTTCATATGTGGAAATATGGTGTCCTCATTTCATACTTTGTCAATCTTCATTCACACAGGAATCATGAATATCGAAGGGTTTACTTAAGCATATCAAGTAATGATTTCTGAATTGGAAACAAAATCCTTTCATTACATTTTATAAACTTGTAACACTGCTTACTATATGGCTGTATGTTTTCTTGATATGCATTTTAAAAACATATGTATCATAACAAAAAAAATCATTTTCCAAAATTTCCAATCTCCCATTATAATCACTACCATGGTAAAACCCATTATCTTTTTACTACTTTGAAAAATACATAATAGTTAGCAGAGGCTTCCATAAGTAAAATGAAATGTCATTGTTTTAGTCAATTCAGGCTGCCACAACAAAATATTATAGATTGGGTGGCTTCAACAATAGGAATATATTCCTCATAGTTCTGGAGACCAGAAGTTTAAGATCAAGTTGCCAGCAAGATCCAGGTCTGGTTAGGGCTCTCTCCTTGCGCTGCAGAAAACACATTCTTGTTGTGTCCTCATGTGGACCTCCCTTCATACATGGTGCATGTGGATGAAAAAGAAGCAAGCTCTCTGGCGTCTCTGATTATAAAGGCAGTAATACATCATAACAGTCCCACTGTCACGGCCTCATCTAAACCTAATTATCTTCCAAAGGCCCCATTTCTAAATACTATCACACTGGAAGCTAATGCTTCAATTTATGAATTTTGTGGTATTCAATTTAGTCCATAGCGGTCACTTTTGTTGAAACAAAGTATGACCAGTGGCTAAAAGGGTACACATGTAAACAAGTTTGAGCCTCCTCTCTCTCTCTCATACACACACACACACACCTTTCAATGGTCAGAGGTTATATAACTATTCAGTCCCTCAGAGTACACCTAATTATAAAAAGTGTTATATATATATATAGAGAGAGAGAGGGAGAGAGAGAGAGAGAGAGAGAGAGGCACGAACTATGTAACTCCCACTCCTCCTGCAAAATGTAGTTCTGAAAAGTTAAACACATTGCTCAGAGGAGAATTTTTATTTAGCATTTTGTCCATAAAAAAAAAAAAGTCAATGAAAATAAATTAAGTCTACTATAAAAATTAGAAAAGGAATGGGAAATTGCAATGAAACAAAACAGAACAAATTATTAAAGAAAAAGCAGATAAGAAAACCGAGAATATAATAGAATTAATAATTAAACAGCTGGTTATTTGAAAGAAAACAATTACTAATGAACGTATTTTAAAAAATAGAAATGCACAAAAATTAATAAGTTATAAAAGAAAAATAACCATAGAATAATTTTTTTAATAGAGATGGTTGCTAAACACAATGCAAATAAATCTGAAAATCCAAAAAAAAAAAAAAGGATAATTTTCTAAGAAAATACAATTTGCTAAAACTGACCTCAGAAGAGATGGAAAATCTAAAGATTGATTTACATAGAAGAAATAGGGAAATTTGTCAAGAGGTAAATCCTAAGGCATCAGTCCAAAAGGATTTCATGGGGCAATTTTGTTTTAAGTCTCTAAAGATCAAACAATTTTAAGGCTTCTAAAATTTCCATATTATAGGTTAAAGAAGAAAACCTCCTGGTACAACACATATTGTATATACACGCTCCTACCCTCAAATCAATATCACTTATGAATATCAAAGTAAAAATCCTAATACTAGCAAATTTAATCTATGTATACCAAAAAGAATCATACATCATGACTAAAAGAGGTTTATTCTAAGAGTCTAAGAATTTTCAATATTAGGAAATCTTTTAATAAAATTGTGTTATAATATTAATGGATCTCAGAAACATTTTATTGTCTTTGTTAATGCTGAAAAACCATTTGTCAAAATTCAATAACCATTTTTTTATTAAAAGACTCAATAAAATAAATTTAGATAGCAACTTCCTCCATATGATAAGATAAATCCAGCTCAGGCTAAAAGCCACTATCATGCTTATGGAGCAACACCAGAAGCTTATAACCAACAAAATCAGCAACAAGACAAAAGCTCTCATTACCAATACTACTTAACACTGTACTGAAAATACTAACCAAAAAACAAACAAACAAACAAACAAAAAACAAAACAAAAAAATAAGAAAAAGAAGTTATAAATGTATGTTTTGGAAAGGAAGAGATCAAACTGTTACTAACTACAGAGACATCAAGATGTAATTGTATGCATAGAATATCCTAGAGAGTCAAAGGGCCTTTGTCACATACAGCTGATGAAACACACTGTGGGGATAAAAGATATTGAGAGAGCTGTATTTGCAAAGAGACTATAACTAGATGAGTCATATAAAATACCTCTGAGCTCCCAAATTTCTGTTGGGAGGAAACAGGCAGAGAAAACTGCTCAGCCACCAATAAGTGTACACTTTCCACTGCTTGCTTTATATAAAAGGAAGAAGATAGAAATGGAAGATCCTTCCAGAGGGTAAAGCCAAAACCTAGGGAGCACAAAAACTAGGGAGCCATACCTAAAGAGCAGAACTGGGACCTAATTTGAGGTTTTTGTTTTTTGTTTTGTTTTGTTTTTACCTTCGGGGTAGTAAGCTGGTAACATTTACCCAGATGACTTTCAGAACTGCTAAGGACCCTCTGACTGTACGCTATATGGTGTCCATTCTTATTTTCAAATCACAGTGATTATTGCCAAGGGAGACAAAGTAAAAAACAGTATTTATATTTGCATGTATATTCATAAAGATGCATATGAAACTAATAAGAATGGAAACTACTTTAGCCTGGGTGGAAACTGGAAAGACTGGGGTCAAGGTGGAAAGGAGATAGACTTTTCTCTGTCCATCTTTTCATATCTAGAATTTTTGGAACATGAGAAGCATTCAATATTCAAAAAATAAAATGGAAAATGAAAAAAGAATTTAAAATATGTCATAGTACTGGAGTGCCTGGATGGCTCAGTCAGTTAAGCGTCTGCCCTCAGTTCAGGTCATGATCTCAGGGTCCTGGGATAAAGAACTGTGTGGAGCTCTGTGCTCAGCACAGAGTCTGCTTGTCCCTCTCCCTCCCCCTCTGCTATTTCCCCCACTCACACACTCTCTCTCTCTCAAATAAATAAAATCTTTAAAAGTAGATACATCATAGGACCTATTGAATTATTGGAAAAAGGACTAAGAGAGAAATATGACGATTTCTACATTTCTGATTTGATCAGTTTAATGCAATACACCAAGATAGAAAATTTATTGTAAGCACATATGAGAAGACTATGTTTTAGGTATGTTGAGTATCAATTATATCTTAAAGCTATGCACTGGTTTTAGGATGACCACTGATTCAGCTTTACTTGGCACTACTCTGCTTTGAGCACTAAAATCCCCATGTCCCAGGAAACCCCTTCTTGGGAGGCAAAATATGCTGCTTTTCAGCAATGGGTACAGAAAGTTAGGGGAAAAGTACAAAACCCATATGGCAGTTCAAAAAATTGAAGCAATAAGAAACACTCTATTTAGTTTCAAATGGATAGGACATAGATGATCCATTCTCACTAGTTACTGTCCCTGTTTTTTCCCCAATTGCTGGTTGGCAACTGTGATTTGCAGTTCATAGAAATGAAACATTCATTGTTGCGGCATTGAGTGATGTGACTTGTATGTGCAACCTAAGTGCATTGTAATCATGAGCATTAACAGTCATCTTTCACTTTCCTGTGGATTAATTGTGTGCTTTGCATTGAGGTAACGCTAGTTTAATCTTAACATTGTGAATACTTTGACCATGTTTTCTAAGAGTTCAGATAATGAAATGGGAATGATTATAATACCAATGTCAGTATAACCCAGACAACTGTATTATTTTAATGACAGAAATACACATGTAATTGTATTAGGGAGATATTTAACCAAGACAGAGCATTTTATACAATAGGCAGAAAAGAATTTGGGAATGGGCATGGTGGAAAAGGGGATACAAAAGCATACAGAGAGTCGAAATTTCACAAGTCCTAGATGAAACACACGAGTACTTATAAATCAGTCATATGTTTTATTTTGTTTTTTTTCCATCTCCCCAAAATACATCAGTGCTCGGCCAAAACAGTCACTGTATTAGCCTATGAGCACACCACAAGAATAAATGCACGTGATTTTTTCTATAAAAATAAATAAAGTTATGTTTCTTGATTCAGAGGCTACAGCCATGTAGGCAAACAAAAGGAGAAATTTTGAATAGATGGGTTGATCAATTATAATCTAAACCAGATTTAATTGGACCTTATTAACAACACACTTTTCTCAGTATATTCAGTGATGCACTGAATCACAACAATGAAATGTTTCCTCTAGTCCTTAGGTGCTTTGTTTTGAAAAATGGAGTTCCAAATCTTCTTCTAGGTTTTTATGAAGATACTATGAAACCACAGAAAACATAAAACAAAGAATGCTGATACCCTCCCCAAATAAAAACTAGACTTTGTCCATTAATTTCCTATTGCCCTGTAACAAATTAACACAGACCTAATAGCATAAAACAACAGAAATTTATTATCTTACAGTTCTGGAGGCTGGATCCTGAAATGAATATTACTGGGTTACAAGGCATTGGAGCTAAAAACCAAAATACTAGCATAACTGAGTTCCTTTCTGGAGGTTCTAGGGGAGTATATATTTTCTTGACTTTTCCTGCTCCTAGAGGCCACCTCCATTCCTTGCCTGGTGTCTCCTCACATCTTCAAAACAATCAATGGCTGGTTGAATCTCACAGATCACATCGCTCTGACACTGACTCTTCTCGTTCCCTCTCCCATATTTAAAGAACCCTGTGATTACAGTGGGGCCACCTGGATAATTGAAGATATTCTTCCTTTTTTTTTTTTTTTAAAGATTTATTTATTTATTTGAGAGAGTGAGAGAATCAGGGGTGGGGGGAGTTGCTGAGAGAAAGGGAGAGTCAAGCAGACTCCACTCTGGGCGTGAAGCCCAGTTCAGGGCTTGATCTCAGGACCCTGAGATCATGACCTGAGCTGAAACCAGGAGCTGGAAGCTTAACTGACTGCTCCACCCAGATGCCCATATTCTTCCTATGGTCAAGTCAGCTGATTAACAAACTTAATTCCATCTGCTATCTTAATCCCCCTTTTGTCAGGTAACAATATATTCACAAATTCCGAAGATTAAGACTTGAACATCTTGCAGGGCCATTATTCTGACTACCACACTCCTCTATTTACATACTTGGCAGACAATGTGAGTGTAAATTTTGACAAATCCCAATCAGCCTATAAACGTCAGGCCAAAGAAAATGCAGATATTACCTGCTAACTGCCCTGCACAACTTACAGGTAACACTGCTCAAAGGATGTGTGTTTTGCCCAACTGTGAAATTGAGGATTTCATAATGAAAGCTTTTGATCATTTTTTAGTTACATCAAAGTGCAGAAGTACTTAATGAGATTTTGGACTTTACAGAAATAAAACTATATATTCTCCTCAGACATAAGACTACAAGATGGCTATCATTGTTACAGGCCACACAAAAGGATTAAAATCTTGGCCTGCCATAAATTCATTTTGAAAGTATGGGACAAGAATAATGTTCTTCTCTAATTTGGAAATACACTGAAGATAAGAAGAAAAGGATTGAAATAAAGTAGACATTTATGGGTGGTTTCTCTAAATCTGATTAACTCTGGCCATAAGGAATCTGGAAAAAACTGATTGCACCTGAGTTGTTAAGCCTGAAACAAAAACTCAGAAACTACTATAAAACTTCCTCCCCCCCCAAATCAGTCTTCTTTAACTTGGCTACCCTTTTCTAGTTCTTTACTAAAACTGTAATTTATCTGAAATCTAATGTTGACTGTATATCCAAGTTCATATCACCTCTGTACTTTAAAATCACTGTCCCTGAAGAAGACAGGTTTAACTTATGTTACCCTACAATGTGCTCTGAAGTTTTCAAAAATGATGAATATTTTGATATCCTATATAGTAAATGCATACAAGCAAAAGGCCTGGTTGATGCAGCATTTCTGCCAGAACAAGCCTGCAGATATTAAGTGAATCGATAGATCTGGGATATAATTCTAACAAATCTAAATAGCTGCTGCTTCAAGTAAGTAAAATCCAAAGTAATAAAAAAAATTTTCTTTGAGAGAATATTTAACCTGGTGTTATCACATTGGGCTGATACAAGGAATTAGTGTAATAAGGCCTTGATGAGGGCAGAGCTTCAAATCAAAGTAAATGTTAAATGTAACTATATTCAATTTTAGTATGACACTGAATACTTACAGTACTTAAACACTTAAGAGAAGGGTTATTAGAAAATGAAACAAAGAATAAAAATATCCTATTGTATCATGGGACAGAAAAATATGTCCTTGTTCTGCATTAAATATAGGTAACATCTGTTTACTTAGTTCTTTTGTGTTTAAATTCTCCATTTATAACTCCAAATTTATCTTAAGTTCACAATATAGTCTATAAAATTTAAATGTCCAATAAAAATTCAAAAAGTAGTTAAAATTAATTGCTCTATCAGAGGATAGAATGAAACAAAAATATTGTTATATTTCATACATATTATTTGTTAACTTTGTCCTAGTAAGTACGAATTGACAGTTTTAACTATTCTACGACTATTCTGTCTAAATACCAATTATGTAACAGAAAAGTAAATAAGAAATAATATGTAATTTCAAATAAATACCTATTTTCCATACTTTAATGTTAAGGTAATACCACACATGCATGTAATTCTTATATGTTATGTTATATTCGTTGTTTTGGACTAGCATGGTATGGCTGCTTCAGTTTGGCTCTCTAAAATATTAATCACCCTAGTATTTGATCTGACACCAAAGAGATTGATCTGGGCTAGAAGTACTTGAGAATTAAAAAACAAAACAAAACAAAATAGTCCTACCTTTGTGCTTTCACATTACCTTAGCATACTATATTGCAATTATTTGTATCCCCAATAAACAGTGAACATCTTGAAGGAAAGTACTGTAGCATAATTAACTATGTTCCTCTAGTACCCAAGATAGTGCCCAACACATAATATAGGCTCACCAAAAACATTTCTATGAAATTATCTTTGAAAAAATTTAGAGGATATTTTTTCGAAATATTAATATGCTACACATTTTATATATAAAGAAGAGAATGAGTTTTGCAGGTTACAAACAACCTTTTATTTAAAAGGTGAACATTTGGCTTGAAAAAAAAATCAGTTTTAGAGTTATTTTTCTTGGTAATGTAAATATAAAAAGATGTTTCAAGGATAAGAAAGCACTTCATATACACACAAGTATGAAATTCATCGAATGTAAGTTCACAAGAAACCATGTGTCAAATTTGCAAGGAAAGGTTACAGATTTCTTTCAGTTATATAAGAAAAGGAAGCCACTTGCGTAAAGATAATTTTCAATGTCAATACTAAATTAATTGCTGCCAAGCTGATTAATACAGTTAAAAGCTGGTATCTTTGATGATTTTCTTCAAAAACTATATGCAAAGAGCTTCAAAAAAAACTTATGAAATTAGGTAAGAAATACCTAACAATTGATTTATCTATATAAAAATAAAAAGAGGGGTGTCTGGGTGGCTCAGTCGGTTGAGCACCCAACTCTTGATTTCGGGCCATGTCATGATCTCAGGGTTGCGACATTGAGCCTCACTTGGGGCCCAGAGCTCAGCAGACAGTTGCCCCTCTCCCTCTACTCCTCCCCCGCTTGAGTGTGCATGCACGCTCTGTCTCAAATAATACAAAATAAAAAATAAAATAAAATAAAATAAAATTAAAAAATAAAGAAGTTAATGAGTTGGGGTCTTCCCCTTTAAAATATCACTTAGCTCTTAATGGCTGACTACTTATTCCCTACATGAATATTGTTACTTTCTTTTATTTATTTAGAAAAGAAGCTATTTTAAGTGAGTCTACTGAGAGAAACAGATTTATAAAGAAAGTATAAGAAAGTAATATAACTTCAGCTTTCAGGATAGAATTTAATATAAAAATTATTTTTACGAGAAATAGTACAATAAAATTTAAATATTTATAATGTTTAGAATACTTTATGAATTATATATTAGTTAAGTATATGATATAGCTCAAACAAAAATATTTTACTGATCAAAATGTACTTTATAAGAAATAGACTACAAATCTTTTCCTAACAAAGCTAATCACATGCTGAGATTAACCAGAATACCATTGTTTAGGTGAAATTACATTGTAGGTGTGGGAGTACTTAAGGACAGATCATGACAAGTAGGTACTAGCCATCAGTGCTCTTCCCTATCTCTCCAGTATAGGACTTAGAGCATTGGTAAGGTTCTATATAAATCCAGTGGGTTAGAAATGCACAGCTCCTGAGTGTTTCAGGCTATTTATGACACTAGGTTTTATTTTTACATATATATACTTAGTTAGATCATTTAACTGGCCTATTTTTGTTATTATTTTTGTTATTAGTCTTGTAGCCTATGCAAAGTCTGCCTCTTAAGAAAAGTAAAAGTAAATTCTGGAACAAATCACATTTATTAAACAGTTTAGTGAGAACCTTCTCAAGAAAAATAAAGAGGGTGATAATTGCATGTACTTTGGTTTACAGAGACCCAGGAAGGGGTGTCAAACCTCAGGAAGCATAAAAATGGCTTTAATGGGCTCCAGCATCCAGCCACTCACTAATGCGTGATTTCTAATTACTTCTGTAGTTTGTCACTCTTTAACACAATCAAATCTAATTGACCAGAAAATTTTGGTTAGATTGTACTAAGCTATGGCTAAATTTTTACTGTTATTATTCTGGTTTCTTTGTGAACATCTCAACTTTACTGCATCATTAAACCTTAAATTAGATTTTGATAATAAGAATGTTTTATAAAATTTTTCAAACAACTCCAGTATTCACACAGGAGCTACGGTATTCTTAAATCCACTGTCATATCTTTTTTTTTTTTTAATTTAATTCATACCCATTTTTTCTGGGTTATTAAAAACAATGGCACTTTAATTTTAATTAAACACTTCATTTGAAAGCCTTGCATAACAAATGTCAAACGCTAAAGGTGAACTTATGTTAAGCGCGTATCAGAGCCTTTGGTCGCATGAAAGGAATTAAAATCTGAGGTTCTTAGTTTCAGAACCACTGATGAGGTATACATATGGGAAGGGTGGCAATTAACTACCTCAATTTAGAGTTTGCATTACTTTGTTTTAATGTTGGGAATCAGTGATTTAAGCAATAGATTGGACATTCTTGTCATTAATTCTATACGCCTAGAAAGATAATAAAGGAATAATGTCTAAACATCTACCTTGTCCATATACTCTATGTGTTACTAAAGCACTGAAGATAAACATTCATGAATTTATTCATAAACATATATGAGTGTATTCATTAAAGAGAATAAAGAAAATGCTTAATCACACTGGTAATTTTTTTAAATGCCTCTATAAAACAAGATAATAGGATGTGAGATAGCATCGTTAGAAAGCCTCCCTGTTTGGCTTACCTTAAATTATATCTGCTAATATTTTTACGTACATGTTTATTTTTATTTTCCACAATATGTGGAGCCTTCAGAGGACATCATGAATGTTTGGGGGGAAAAAAGATCTTTTACTTTTAATGTCAGATGTGGGTCAGTCAAGGAACAGATCTAACCACTTCTAATCCATTTGAGTATTAATATCTAAGCACTTCAGGTTTGACTTGGTTATCAAAAAAATGAGCAGTAAATACTTAAAATCATTACAACATGGCTGGACTATAACATCTAATAAAAAAATTTAAACATTATTTCAGGATGTATCTTAAAGACAGTAACAGTTTGTACTAACACTTGGAAAAATTATGTGAAAGATATAAGCATCCCTCACACCATGCACCTGTTCTCAAAACTAATCATACGTGAAGTAAGTTGAACAGGTCTACAAATGCATATGATCCTGAAATGAAAAGCTGTACAAGTAATATAGAAAGAAGAAACTATTAGAAGGTCTCAACTAAAGGCATAAAAATTCTAGTTTCTTCTAATTCTCCCTTTGTCACTGAGATAACACACATGCCTCCCCACAGTTATGGGTTCAGTTTTCTTGTAGACATAAATTCTGATTTAAATTGAGCTAAAGAGGGGCGCCTGGGTGGCACAGCGGTTAAGCGTCTGCCTTCGGCTCAGGGCGTGATCCCAGCGTTATGGGATAGAACCCCACATCAGGCTCCTCCACTATGAGCCTGCTTCTTCCTCTCCCACTCCCCCTTGCTTGTGTTCCCTCTCTCGCTGGCTGTCTCTATCTCTGTCAAATAAATAAAATCTTTTGAAAAAATAAAATAATAAAATAAATAAAATAAATTGAGCTCAAGAGAATAGATAAGACCCCCAGAGTATATTGACTTGGCCCACTTCCCATCTTCCACTAGGCTTGCTGCCTAATTGCCATTAGCATCTGATAAAATGTACTTATTTTCTCAGCTAAAATATAGATTGAAAAGGCAGTGATAAAAAGAAATATATGCCATCGCTGTAAAAAGGAATATACAAAAAGAGCAAAAATTGATGGAACTAGAAAATTGTTAGAAAATATACTTATTTCAACTACAACTTTAATTTTTCCATATAAAATAACATTTGTTTTAAAATATTGATTATAATATTAATCAAAAGAAAATACTTCTAAAGTATTACTTAAAGAATATGAAACTAGCCACAAAAAGGTTGCATGACTCTCTTATAGATGTTCACATGATTTCTTATTGAAAATACTGATAGAGAAGTTGCTAACCAGTAACTTACAGGCTAAGTTTTATTCTTGGACTATAGCACTAGATTCAAAATTCTTAGTCCAGGTCAACTGATTATAAAACAAAACAAAACAGCAACAACAAAAAACACCTCAGAATATTAAACTGCTGAATCATTTAACTATTTTATGGCCAAATCACTTTTTCTCCTAATTCTAATGTACAACTAAAGGGGAAATTTAAACTGAAAACATTTTATTTATCATCAATTACTTAAAAAGGAACATATAAAGCACTCAACAGATTCCTAGACAAATTCTAAGTGTTTTGCATAGTAACAAAATTTTACAAACGTGTACTGAATTGGAAATGACCTTAGAATTTATTCAATCCAATGGCCAAATTTAATCCTCCTCTTGGTTTCCCCTCCCCTACACCACACAATTTACTTCTTTGTCCAGCTTAAAAATGTTGGAATCTGAATGGCTTTATGAGGGCACTGACTCCTTCCCCATAGGCTAACTGTTCTGCACTGTCTCACACCCAGAGACTTCATACATTTGTATTAAATGCCTGACCTCAAGGCACATGAATTTGTCACCTTTCCCTGATTTAATCTGACCCCTTCAAATTCAGACCTATGGGAATACTCAGAAGGTTAAATTATTTGTCCAAGTTCTTAAAGGATGTTGGTGGCCATGCTGGGCCTGCTCAAAACCCCTAGCTCTTGGTTCTGGGCTGCCTTTTGGGTCTTTGCATCACCCATGCCATGCAGTTTCATACACAGGAAGCCTGAACCAGCATTTGAACATTAATTGCTGCTAGTGCTTCACAGAACAGCATTTCAATCACACACCAGCATCATTCCCTCAAAGTAAGAGTATTTCAGGAAGAACAATAAACCCTCTTTAAACATATATTAAAACTCTAATGCCTAACTGGAAGTTCACAGTCTATATGTTACCATATACAAACAGATGTTCCAAAAAGTTAACTTGTATAAGTCATGCTGAATCATGGCACAAACTGCATTGTTGTCATTTTTTAGGAAAATCAGCGGGTCAACTTACTAAACAGAGAGAGACTGATGTGATTATTTATAATAAAATTTATAGTTGTATAAAAATTATTTGATACCACAAAGGCAAGAAAATTGAACCGATTTGAACAGCCACAATGGAATTAAAATATTTAAATAACTCTATCCAAAGAAAAGGATTCAAGTCCATGAAATAAACAGATGAACAGAAACTGAAATACATAAGCATTTCCACAGAATAATGCTCTCATTCTTTTTTTTTAATCAAAATTAGCAACTATTGGCACATAATAGAGGCATGTCAAGTCACCTTATTAAAAGTTGATTCAAGAGTAAAAGTCTTACATTCTAATTAAAGTAATTAGGTCTTACTTCAATCGAATGATCCTCGTGCAACCAGAGGGTCTTTGTAGGCTACAGGACTCTGACAAGCTGAACCCAGGGCTCTTCATCCAGGTCCCTAACAGTCAAAGCTCATTTCCTGTTCATAAATCAAAAACAGAGGTGATCAATTTAAATTGGGACCTGTATTAGATAATTTATCAGTTGGCTCCTGAATTTCATTCTTCAGTTAATGCTTTTTAGAGTTCTTTTTTATCGTAAGTAGCCTGAAATTATTCGTTCTTTTTTGCAAGAAAGTATAGACATTAAAAAAAAAAAAAACATTTAAAGGACAAATGTACACACAATCACACAAATACTTTTCTCTCTTGCTTTCATTTTTATGTGTTACATTTATGCCTTAGTTTAGCTAGCCTAAATGGCATATTTTCTTTATGCCATGTACTACCAAACACAATAAACAAATACACTAGAAAACAAATACCTGGCACAAAGTGACTTACTTCTTTGGGGAGAAAGGGTTAACCAAAGGAATAAATAAATGTGTAGCAGAAAGAGCATAGCTAGGACTGAAAGCCTGGCTCTTCTACTGAACACCTGTGTGACTATGGGTAATTTCTCTAACTCTTATTTCTTCACTTCAAATTTAGGATAAAAATAGGCAATTTGAAGAACTATTGTGAAAGTAGAGACATTGTAAGCAATGTGCCTAGCACACTGCCTAACACATACCAGGTGCTCAATAATGGAGATAAAGTATCTCAGGAGATTGATGGACTTCACCTATTACTTTATATTTCCTAATGCCAAAATTGGTTATTCTACATTTCAATTTATGGGCTATGCTAGTAATAATGCCATGATAATAGAGCTGTTTAATTTTACTTCCCCTAGTTTTATATTTTGATTTTAGCTTTATAATATCTGAAAACTATAGTGTGTATCTTCCTTTTAAAATTATTCCCCCCAAATAAGCTATTACTTATTTTCTTCAAACTCAACTTGCAGTATTACACAAGCTGTGACTACTTGTGTTTACTTTCTCTTTGCTTTCCTAATTTTTTCTCTCACACTTCAAAATCATACATCTCCCTTAAACTTTACATAATAGGAAATAATGTGTCATAAAGTACCGAACTACCAAAATACAGAATAAAATAAAGTTTCTGTATTTGTACCTTAAATTCCTTCTGCTTTCAGGGGAAAATTGCTTCAGGCAGTTTCTGTAAATTTATCTAATTTTGAAGTCTCATCCAACTCTTTTTTCTTTTCTCACCAATTTCAGAGCTTCTTGATAACAGTAACCTAACTTGGTCAATACAGCAACGATAAGCTTTCTGGACCCACTTATTATCAAATAAAGTCCTTGGCTTAAGACTAGTGACATTACATCATCAGTACAGACACACATGCACACATGTACAAACACAGAGTTCAGGACATTTGAGAATATCTCATTTGTGGGAAATAAAAGGGATGTGAAATGGAGAAGACTGAAGATAACTACTCAATTCTCACTTTTTATTTAAAAGTGCCTCAATAGTCTATCAACAGGCAAGGTTGTGCAAGAAATCAATTATTGTATTCATACAAATGTAGGCTTCTGTTCTCCCTTAACAATGTAAATGAAGGAACCATTATAAAAATGGTATTGGCACACTCACAGAGACTTCCGTTTTCAAGCGACAAATCACAGGAAATCTGAATCATATGGGAATTTACCCCTCACCTTTCTCTTGGTATCTAACTAGATAAAAATGGCATGCTGTCCTCTGCATCCCTGCATTTGATTAAAAATCAAACTCTGTAGAATCGTTTAGATGCTGAAAAGTCATAGTTCATCTTGTCTAACATAATACCTTTGATCAATCCTTGCTTTTTCAAAACACAAATTCAGGATTCTATTTACTAAGTGAAATAAATTCTAGTTTCATGTTTTGAAATGCATTATTCAGGATGAGATTTTCTCCGGTTCTTAGGGAAACCTGCCTGAATTTGTTCCTTGTGGATCTTTCAAATATCATTTAAAGTCAGAACACTGAAATTAGAAGGAAGCTTAGAGATCATCTCATTCAAACACTCACACCAAAACCTATCATCGGCTTTACTAAATGTTTTATTTGATAATAGACTCTACCCAGACCCTATGTCCAATGTTTTAGGAATAAATCTCAGAAATAAAGGGCCCCACTTGTCTATGGAGATTTTTTCTTTATAGAGTATTAAATAGCATATACTTATATCAGAAAGACAAAATGGTACAACTTCCTGGAAATTGTCCTTAGTTCTCATGATGGCTTGATACAAACATAATACACTAATTTGGATTTTAGTAAGTACAATATATAAAAACAAAGCAAAACAAAAACAAAAACGAAAAACAACCCAACACACACTATTTTCCATTTTAGCCAAGTTTCTGTGAGATTATCACTAACAATTGTTTTTTTACATGGTTATCATTTTACTAGTTTATGGAGGATGACTTTTCCTAAACCAGTTTTCTTCAAGCCACTCTATCCATCAAGAACAAAAATTCCCTGTTGTCAATCACATAAATTTCATTTTTAGTTTAACACCCACTGAAAGCCCATCATGAGCTAAGACTACCAACTCCAAATACTTGTACATGGCTTTGGGATTCTTTAATCCAACGGACATTCTTGAGGACAAGGACTATACCTTGGATAGCTATGCCCCCAGGACCTATCACTGTGCCAGTATAGAGAGTATGTACAATAAATGTTAGTTAAATGGTATCTATGACTCTTAACATTTCCAATCCTTTCCATATCACAAATCTCCTTGCTGTCCTTTGGAAGAATATAGTGTTCCCTCCATACTTTTTCTCTTTTGGCCTTCCTTTCTGAGACATTTATTTTGCTCTCTTTTGCCTAGTTTCTAATCATTCTCCAAGATTCACTTATATCATGAAATCTATTCCAGCCTAGGCATTTAAATTTTTTCAAGACTATACTAATCTAATATTTTGAAAAAGAATAGAAAAATCAGATTTATACTTTCTATATATTCCCCAGAGCCCCCAGCTCAAAGTTGGACACACGGTTGCTGGCCACTGTACAGGATACAGATAATTTGTGAGCTAGGAAAGATACAAGTTACTTGTTGATGAATTAGATCAGGGATTGGCAAACTATAGGCCATGGACCAAATTCAGCCTGTTGTCTGTTTTTGTAAATAAAATTGTATTGCAACACATCCACATCCATTGTTTCTATATTGTCTATGGCTGCTTTCCTACTATAACAGCAGAGTTCGGTTGTTGCAACAGAGACTGTCTAGCCCACAAGCCTATAATATTTACCATCTGCTCCATTACAGAGTAAGCTTGCCAGTCAGCATATTAGTTCAGTGGTTCTCCAGCATGGGCCCAAGAAGAGATCTGGTCCATTCACAGCCTTTAAGCACTGTGGTTAGACAATACTCTAAAACCCAGTTCTTAACATGTGATCCCGAGACTGGAAGCACCAGCATCACCTGGGAATTTGTCAGAAATGCAAAGTCTTAGGCCCTGTCCCAGATTTCAGATTAGAAACTCTGAAGATGGAGATAGTAATCCGTGTTTTTACCATCCCTCCAAATGATTCCAATGCATGCTCAAATTTGGGAACTACAGATGAGATAAAAAGAGGAGTATTTATTAGCACCTGGCCATAATGACTTGGCCTGGTTATGGCAAACCCAGCTTCTTCAACTGCTACTAGTATGTAGAGATTTTTAAGTAATTAAAGGATACCAATTATATTTCACCTGCCCTGAAATGTGACACCTTGGGTTTACTCTGAAAGAACACTAAAGAGCAGGATTACTTTGATGTGGGAATTGCTACAGCACTTTCAGTAAATGCTAATACAGCCATGAGCTGTATATCCAAAGGAAAGACAATATACCAAGTGTCAAATTGTGAAATCTATCCAATTTAGATTGAAATATCAAAGCAATATAGCAGATAAGCTCCAGTTTTTATAGGACTGCCTGTCAAGACAAAACTTTGCACAATAATTCTCAGCAGGGACACAGGAGAGCAGACTACAGCTCAGCATGGGCCTCTGCTAATCAAGGATTTGTTCCAACATGTATATCCCCCAGCTCTGAGCCTCACATGTGGCCAAATAGCACTTTCCACGATAGTGTGTGAGTAGAAATGAGGAAAAATCACCACCAACCCTTGTGGAAGGTAGTAACTAGATAGCATTCCCCCTGAAAAAAACAATATATATTATGTTCTATAATATATACAATTTCCACAAAATAATGGATGTTTAAACTTTACAATAAATCACCCTTCCAAATTGTTTCTGTCTAAAACACAGACTAGCACCAACAGCTATGGCTATGATGTGAAAGGGTTATAATACACAAAACATAATGGTAAGGTATTGATAAGAGATGAGCAAGATAAAGTTATTTCTTCTGGAAAGAACCTTGCCTCAATGTATTATATTTAATGCTGAAAACTTGGCAGCTGTATCAGGAAACAAACAGTAAAATTATTTAGCCTATTGAAGAGTTTCTACATAAAGGTAGAAAGAAGTATGTCAATCAATAAGAATACCATTGACTGACAGCTTCTAGAAAATTCACATTTCTTAGTCATAAAAAATCACTGTTTCCACATAATCATTCCTTCTCTTTTGAAAAGTGGCAATGGACTTCATATGACTAAAATCTACATAAATATGTAGATGGATATTCAATATCCATTTAAGAGTGTTTTTATTTGAACATGTATCTATGGAAAACAGGAAAAGCATTCAAATCTGCTGTGTTTTAGAAAACTTGGTAATATGGACCTGGATTTCACACCTATGAATTTAGTAAATGAGCACTGTTCAGACTGTTAGAATTCAGATTCAAAGATTTGAAATTCACAAATTTAAATCAAAGATTAATATGTAATTCGGTACTTTTATGCATAACAGCACAAATTCAAAGAAGAAGCATATACAATTATCCCTCAATATAGGAACTGCCAGTCCAAGTAAAGATAAAAACTATGCTTCACTCAGAAATAATTCACAGTGGGGAGACATGATACCTATCTAGAAGGACATGAGTCACACATAGTGTGAACCAAGGAGGCAGCAGAGGCTGAGTAGGTCACAGAAAGTAATTAGAAGTAATGCTCTAAAATTTTAAGGAGTGGAAAATTAGGCTAAATGTTAGAAACCTTCCATAGCAAGTCCATTAGCCTCTAGAATCAACCTCCAGCTGAAGTTTCTTCAATTAAGTCATTTAAAATTAGACAAGAGCCTGTCTTTGCCAAAATACCATAGGGAATTATTTATAGGGAATGACTAGTGGGATGTACTAAATGAACCTTTTTTTTTCCTTTTGCTCCTCTTTTACATATCTGTCATGAATTCACACGCATTAAAAAAAATAGTGAGATGAAAATTCTCTAAAGATTATTCTTACTACTATTATACCATGTTAAATTCAAATTGTTTTTATGTTTTTCAAAACAAGGAAGATGGGATAAAAAATAATTAAAAGATAAAAACTTCTCTTGATTAGTCCACTCACAATATTAAATTCAAGGAAAAGACATTGNATGTTTTTCAAAACAAGGAAGATGGGATAAAAATAATTAAAAGATAAAAACTTCTCTTGATTAGTCCACTCACAATATTAAATTCAAGGAAAAGACATTGAAAGATAGTACGTTCATTCATAAAATCTGCATAGTTAAAACCATATTTAATTATCAGCAATGTCCTAGTATAATGCATAACAGAGCTGATAATCAATAACTACTAAATGAATAAACGAATACCTCCCCCACTCTGGAGATTCTCTCTTCTAGGATTTATGGCCTTGAGATGTAGGCTTATTGTAGTTATTAATTACTGAGACCCAAGGCAAACTGCTCAAAGCCTGGCTTTGCTACTTACTAGCTGTGTTACCCTTGAATAAGTAACTTAGTCTCACTATGCCTCAGTTCCCTCATCTGAAAAATCAAGAGAAATTATAAAGAAGCCCAACATAAATTTGGGGAAGGTCTCAATTTTTAAATGTCACAAATTATTTTTTAATTTAAATTCAATTAATTAACATATAATGTATTATTGATTTCAGAGGTAGAGGTCAGTGATTCATCAGTCTTCTATAACACCCAGTGCTCACGACATCACATGCCCTCCTTAATGGCCATCACCAAGTTACCCCACCCCACTACCTCTCTCCCTCCAGCAAACCTCAGTTTGTTTCTTATGATTAAGAGTCTCTTATGGTTTGTCACAATTTTTTAAAGCACACTGTGTATAAAAATTATATCCTCTGAGCAAACAGGATTTATTCCAGATACTCAAGACTGGTTTCAACATTCAAAAACCAATTAATGCAATTCATTACCTCTACAGCCTAGAGGGAAAAAAAAAAAAGTATGTGTGTGTTTATATATATAAACAGATGCAGAAAAAATACTTTACAAAATCCAACATCTTTTCATGATAAATCTCTCAGCAAACTAGGAACAGAGAGGAACTTTCTCAACTTGATAAAGAACATCTAAAAATCCTACAGGTGACATCATACTTAATGGTGAGGAACTAGATGCTTCCCCTCTATGATCGAGAACAAGTGAAGGATGTCCCCTCTCACTAATCCTTTTCAACATCATACTGGAAGTCCTAGCTAATGCAGTAAGACAGGAAAGGGAAATAACATATATAGAGATTAGAGAGGAAGACATAAAGCTGTCTTTGTTCACAGATGATATCATTGCCTTATGTAGAAAATCTGAAATAATCAACAAAAAGTCCTGGAAGAATTATAGCAAAGAGAATATATAAAAGTCAATTGTTTTCTAATATACCAGCAATGAACAAGTGGAATTTGAGTTAAAAAATACCATTTACATTAGCACTGCAAAAAGGACTTAGGTATAAGTTTAAAAAAATACATATAAGATCTATATAAGGAAAACTATAATTTTAATTATAGTTATAATCTTTTAAGCAAATGGTATTGGAACAACTAGTCACATGCAAAAAAAAAAAAAGAATCTAGATACAGAAATTAACTCAAAATGGGTCATAGGCCTAAATATAAAATGTAAAACTATAAAACTCCTAGAATTTAACATAAAAGAAAATCTGGATGACCTTGGGTCTGGCAGTAACTTTCTACATACAACACTAAGGACATGATCCATGAAAAAGGAATTGATAAGTTGGACTTCATTAAAATAAAAAAATCTTCTAGGTGAAAGCCACTGTCAAGAGAATTGGAAGATAGTCACAGACAAAGAGAAAATACGTGCAAAAAGACTGTTACTCAAAATAGACAACTTCTGAAACTCAGTAAGAAGAAAATGAACAGTACCAGTAAAATATTGGGCAAAATATTTGGACACCTCACCATAGAAGATATACAGGTGGAAATAAGCATATGCAAAGCTGTGCATCATACATCTTTAGAGAACTGCAAATTAAAACAATGCAACACCATTACACACCTGTTAGAATGGCTAAAATCCCAACCACTGACAACACTGATAAGGACATGGATATGGAGCAACAGGAACCTTCATTCATTGCCAGTGGGTATGCAAAACAATATAGCAGTTTGAAAGTTTGCAGTTTCTTACAAAACTCAACACACTCTTACCATATGATTCAACAATTGTGCTCTTTGGTCTTTACCTAAAAGAGCTAAAAACTTACATCCACACAAAAACCTGAACATGGATGTTCATAGCTTTATTCATAATCGCCAAAACTTAGAAGGACCAAGATGTCTTTCAAAACGTGAACAGATGAATGAACAGGAATAAATCTTAGATACATATTACCAAGTGAAAGAAGCCAATTTGAAGGGTACATACTGTATGATTCCAACTATATGATATTCTGGAAAATGTAGAACAATGGAGATGGTAAAAAGATCAATGATTGCCAGGGGCTTAGGGGAAAGTAAGGAGGAGTAGGTGGAACACAGAATTTTTGAGCAGTGAAACTATTCTGTACAATACTATAATGATGGAAACATGGCATTATGCCTTTGTCAAAACCCACAGAGACCACAAAGCATAACCCCTAATGCCAACTATGGACTTTGATAGATACTGATGTGTCAGTGTTGGTTCATCAGTTGTTATAAATGTACCATTCTGGGGTGGAGAGGCCATACTCCATGAGGAAAGGATACACGGGAACTCTGTACTTTCTGCTCAATTTTGCTGTGAACCTAAAATGACAGTACTATAAAAAATAAAGTCCATTAATTTTTTTAAAAACTGAATAAAATTAAATCAAGTACACATATAGTGTGAGATAAATAAAACATGTCACTATGCTGGATTACAATTTGTTTAAAGGCTATGGTAGCACATATGCTGCAAGACTTGGGATACAATTAGTAACACGTATAAAAGCCATTGACTCAGAAATAAAGAGTTAAGAAAAAGGGTGATTATCATATTCTTCCTATTTCTAGGTCTGGAAGACAAGCCTAACTACTAACAAGTCAGTGGGTCATCATTTCCAACTCTTTAGTGAAAAAAAGTTTTTTAGAAAGCAGAATTAGGCTTCTACCACTTTATATACAACTGATGAGAATATAATAAATATTCAAAAATTTCTATAATCAAAATATGAGAAGAGGAGAAAATACCTCTCTCACCCAACCCATCATGCAAACATATTTAGATAAAAATTAAATACAACTCTAGAATAAGGCCATAGCAATATTCAAATAAAATTAATATAGAAGTTTCGGAAGAGTATGGCCTTTCTTTTATTTACTGATTTATTCCTGGAATCTAACACAGTGCCTGGTGCAGAAAAAAAAAATACTAATTAAATATTTGGTTAATAAATAAGTGAATCATATATTCACTTCAGAAAAAATCATTCTGCCTTCATTGTGCATCAGAAAGGAGCATGAAAATAAGAGAAATTTGTTAGCAGCCTATTGCAACTGTTCAGCCATGAAATAACGAAGGTGTAGAAAAAAGCAATAGCACTGGAAATGAGCAGATGCAGCCAGGAAAACTATAAACCACAGCATGCTCAGAGCGATGAGGATGAGCTACTGAGAGCAACAAATACTGAAGGGCTGAAAGAGAAGAATGTCCCAGGAAAGATACTGAGAAAGAATACTGGTGATGTATGAAAGGAATCAGAAGACAACAGTGTGACAGAAACTCAGAAGGGACAGATTTCAGAAACAGAAAAAATAGTATCAAGTGCACAGAGTCCAAGTACTGTGAGCAGGGCTGGAATTAGGAGCAAGTGAAGCAGTCACCTTGGGCAAACAAATTTAAGGGGCATCAATCAGTAATCAAGACAAAAATATGTAAGATGCATTATTTTAAAAATAAAAATTAATGCAAAAGAATCCATGGTAAACAAAAGATCACAATTTTAAATCGGGATTGCGGTTTTGTGTTTTATTACCCTGCATTATTGTGCATCATGACAGCCTGCAGTTCTTGGACCTGCAAAGCTTTTGCTTTCCCACTGGGCAGGTTTTGGGGTTGATAATGGTGTGCCAATAAATTGGACAGCATGGGGCTTTATATATAATCATGCTTTTTGATTTTAGAGCTTTTACTAACTTTTTCTGCTTGGTTCAAAACATGGGAGGATATTTTAATAAGTGTATACAGGGCACGCCTTTTTCCTTTTACCACAGTTTCCGACATGGTTTGGCACAGCGCTGACTGAGACTTGGAAAGCTTCCTTTGGGTTTAGCAATTAGAAAGCCATTGGTGACTTAGTGGGAGTAGTTTCAATGAGGTAGTGAAGGGAGAGGCCAGATTGCAATTGATTAGAGAGTAGGCTGAAGCCAAAGGGCCAGTAAAGATGTCTGAGAATAGAGGGTAGATAATCCATGAGGCAATACAACTTCCAGACTGTTCTTTTATTCAAAGGGATCCACCCAAATCTGTTTGTAGGGAAACAAATACAGTTAAAAAAAAAAAAGAAAGAAAGAAAATGAAAGAAGAAAAAGAAAGAAAGAAAGAAAGAAAGAAAGAAAGAAAGAAAGAAAGAAAGAAAAAGTACACCAGTCATCCCTACTGTGCTGCTTTAGAAACAATCATCTTCACTGAGGCATTACATATATTACTTATGCCCGAGGCTCTATGCCCACCGACCAAAATCACCATGGTTTCAATCAGAGCATTTCTGAAATATTTCTGACAACATGTGTGTTGACATAATTTTCTCCTAAACAAACCATATCACAGGAATCAACTCCACAAGGAATAGTCCTGAAACCTGGATGATTCCTTAAAAAAAAAAAAAAAAAAGGCAATTTTGCAATAATACTTAGATTTAGTTTGAAACATGTAGTAAATCCCTACTTGTTAACCTTTTAGATTCAGATATCTCACAGGAAAAATTCCAAATTGGTTTATAAATGTTATCTTGGGTACAGGATAATCCTTGAAATTTAATTATGTCTTTACCCTTAGAATTTTCCAATATTAATATGCAAATACAGGTATATTCATGATGACCCACTGAAAACTCTCAATAATAATGAAGGTGAAGGGGTACTAGTATATAAAAGGGGAAGGTTTCTAATTAAAACAGAATTAAACACTTTAAGCAGAAAACCATGTTTTTGGTATTTTGTAGTACTAATCTCAAAAGGCTAACGTCTGATGAATTCAGTTACAGTTTCACAAAGCCAAATCAAGACACATTTTTACTGGTAATTAAATGAGAAAATGTAGAAATGACATTTTGGTAGAAAGTGGTAAGTACAGCTGGAAGAGTGCTTACAAGGGCCATGTCTAAAAAGAAGAAATCAACACATGTGTTCCTTAGAAATAAAAAACAACAAGTTACAAGTTAGCAAATGACTTTCTCTTCAAATATTAGAGAGCAGTGCTTCTCAATGTATTCTAAAAATACTTCCATGAATCAATTCTGGGTTTGGTGAACAGTCAGATTTCTGGTCCCAGATGAATGAAAATCTGAATGGGTGGGCCCTGGAATCTGCATTTTTAACTTTCTCAAGGAATTCTCAAGAGTGGCAAAGTTTAAGCACTGAAGATGATATTATATACTCTATTATGTACAGTATCTACTCTAATTTTTACATGATGGATTTAATTGTGAAAATGTAGTGAAGAATAGGTCTACCATTCCATAAAAAAATCACATAAATGTTGTGCAAATTACTTATAACAAAGTTAATACACTAGATCCATAGACGGCAAATGAAATATCAACACGTATTTGTTGAATGTTCATAATAAATGCAATAAATAAATCTATTATGTAAAAAATATTCCCTGTCACTAGGGATCTTGTGATATGTGCATTAAATGTTTTTTTCTTAATTTCTAATCCTTCAAAACTCAAATATTTTCCAATCTCTCATTTGCCTGTTCCTAAAATAATAATATTCTCCTAAAAAAAGTAAAATACATGTAAATATGAGCATGGAATTACCATGTCAATATTTGCTTACTACAATATTCCAAAGGGTTTACAGAGTTTTGGGGATTATCTCAGAATTACACAATTGCTTATCAGTCTATTTCAAGTTATAAAACCACGTAAAAGCATACCATATCTTCAGAAATACAGTCCTCTGTGAACACACTGAGAAATATAACTTTGCCATGCAGCTATGAGAGGTGGATTTCCAAAGGTTAATTCTTAATTAATAGCTCTTAATTACAACTTTACATTTCACTTCTTTTATTTGAGCAAGAATTTCATATTTTAGTTTAATATGTGATATGTCATACTCCTTCACAATCAGCATTAGCATCACAAACACAGCCAGTTTCAGGGAAGCAAAAGGTCATAGAGAAAGAAATGGTTGTGAAGAATAGTCCTCTTCCAATAGAATTTCCATTGTTTTCTCTGGCTCTCATACAGAATGTATTTCCCATCTTCTTCTCCATGAAAATAGTAATAAATATATGTATATGTTGGCTGAAGAAAAAGTGTTCTTTGTTAGGAAGACTTTTCAATAAGGCATGGGCTTTACACACAAAAAAAATTGTTGTGGTAAAAAGATATCTAGTAGCCAGCAAAACCAGTCACTTTGTCTGACTGTAGTGTCATCTACAATCAGATGACCCAGGCCAAGGGCCCTTCCACTTAATTTGCTAAATATTCATCGCTTTTGATTTTATAAAGCAATTATATGCTTTTTAAAACAGAAGCAAAAGTAACCATTTTTAACTAAGTTTAGTTGCATTATATTTATATGTGCCAACTGATTCTATTAATAACATTTGTTAGACTATACACTGTTAGGAAATATCTTTGCCAAAGAAATTTGCATTTCCCTATTTTCTTATTAATAACTTCTTAAGCAAGCAAAATCTGTTAGGGTAAAAGTCTGAGAAAATGTTTGAAAAATTAGGGGTCCTTGGAAAGAAGGGGAGTGGAAAAGATACAGTGGGTATTAGCAATATACTGGACCCCTCAGGAAATGTTAGGGATTCCTCAAACCAAACCACATCACACTACCCACAAAGAGAAAGAGGACAAATTTTTGAGATAAGGCCCATGGTTTTCCTGGGACTATGAAGAATTCAGAGTTTTTGCTTTTCTGGAGAATGTGAGTTGAAGGAGGTTTGGAGATGCTGTTACAGGTAAAAAATGGGAGGGAGCAGCGGATAACAAAAAGGGGAGTAAAGTGTAGGGAACCAGTCCACACAGGCCCATTATGCTCCTACTGTTTTGCTGAGTCCATGGCCTTGGCTGTTCTTTGACTCAAGACACTTCTCAGAATTGTTTATGAACCTGGAATTCTGAGAAGTGAGGTAACATCACAGGAATGCATCAGACCAGAATTCACCCGGTCTCCCTCTGGTCAAAGAACCGTCTTGCTTACAGATTGCTAGAAAAGTGGCGGGTCCCTTAAGTTCAGGTTCCCTCACTGGTGGTGGACCCACGACTCATGCAGGCTCCAGCTGGCACTCAACATGTACCTACAGCATTTTGAGCTTGGACAACCAGCAAAACTGCTTTAACTTCTGCTTCTCCAGTGAGTAACTCCAGGAGTCTTGTGTCTTCTGTCAGTATCCATGGCACTGTAGTGGCCTCATTTGTTAGCTTCTATAGTTGTTTCAGGGGGAGTTCTGCTGCTTCTAGCTCCCCTCCATATTGTCAAACTTATTTTTATCTAGATAAGAGGTTATTTTATTAAGAGAAGAGAAATGCCAACATGGAGCCATGTCTTCCTTTCAGGCCAGATTGCATTCAAAATTATAAAATTCAGGGTCTCTGCCGCTGAGCTCCTTCTTTATTGCCTCAAAAATTTTCACCTCACTGGCAATAAACATTGAATTTTCAGGAGGAGGGCTTGTTCATTAATATAGACTATTCCCTCACATCTGTTTATTTGATGAAGACAAACATTTAGAATAATGCTAAATGTAGAAATACTCAATGTCATATTCCAAATGCTCTGGTTTAAAAAAAGGATATATATATATAGTCACTTCTTACACATTCTTTCACAGAATATTCCACAAATCTCTTACAAACCACACTATGTTTTATTACAACTCAGATTAGAGTTACACCCTGTTTCACATTTTTGGATTTATAATTATTAGCATAATATATTAGTATAGGGCACACGTTCTTTAAAACAAAACTACCAAGAAATTTAAAGAAAACTTTATTCAAAAATAATATACTTCTTTTATTTTTCCCTCTCTCTCCTTCTCTTACTCGCTCTTTCTCACTCTAGTTAAATATATAATAATCATTTAAATTCAACAACAGTCCGCTTAAGTTAAAAATATTGAAATAAGTCATGTAAAAAATCGTTTTAAAGTCAAGCACTGTAAACACACATTTTGTGCACTTCATTTCATTTTATAGTCTCTAAGAACTATTACAATTTTTAATAAACTTGTATCTGGGATTTGAAGCCAAATACTTACACTCAAAAGGCAAGAATTTATTAACCAAAAGATACCCTAAGTGGTACTAAAATGTATTCCCCAGTGATAAGTTTTAAATGAGTTGTAAAAGCTTCATTTTACTAATCTAGTCACAATTAAAGAACAACAGCTGTCCCATCTGTATTCCCAATGCCCACTTTTGTAATGATGATGATTTTTTTCATTTATGACATTGCAGATAAACAAATATCTCATGGTTGAGTTCCGAAATTTCAGTTCCATCACTGTAATTGCAAAATGTTTTATTTTGTCTCAAGCTTTAAAATATATGATGCTATGTAAGATTAAATTAACAATGTTTAGACTAACAAAGTAGTTTCTCATCGATATCTTTATTTATATCGTTATTTCTCTCTCTCTCTATATATATATCCATATATACACATATATATCCATTTATACACAGATGTAAGTATATCTACTTACATCTACATATATAGCTATCATAATATGGATATATATAACTATCTTGGATAATTTATCATTATGCAAAATAAATTAGTTCTAACTTTTACTGCTAAGAAATGTTTTATTAATAGCCATGTCCATATCTTCCTTTCAGAATCTCATAAATATACTGAAAATCATGTTTTAAAAAGAGAATACCTTTTCTTTTAAAAACAAACCATAAATTATATCACATTTCAAGTGTTACTTTAATACAAGTTTACATCAAAACGGATCCTCTGGAATCCTTTGTTTAGAGTAAAATTAAAACTGCCTTGTCTGTCATAAAGCAAATTATTTCTGGATATTTTTAATAAGATTACTGTCAAATAGACTCAGCTTTCCTGACAGAATGTATTAGCACGTCACTCTATTGTCTAAATATAATATTGCTTCAAACATCTCCAATTCAGGAGGATATCGTTGCTTCTCTCTCTCAAATATACTTAGGATTAAAATTAAAAGTGAAAAATAATCAAAAGATTTAAAAGCAGTCAGGCTAGTGTGAGGAGGAAGACCAGGGTTATAACACGTGGTGCAGTTTTTATTAGTCACCTCACCTCCTTGGTTGTGAAGCCCTTCATTATGGTGCAGGACACATCAGAACTCACGAGTATGTAGCTCATAGACATTAAAGTTATATGCCTCTTTTGATATCAAGAAAATCAACCACTTTTAAAATCACGTTAGCAGTCAACTTACACCTTAAAGAAAACTGCATGGGACCATTGGTAAAGAAAATATACACACCTGACCTTTAATTCTAACATAAAAATATAAAAAGATGGGAGATTTTCAAGAGAAAATTAATGCATGCCACCTCCTATTAATATTTAGTGTCACTGGTAGGAGAAATAAATAGTACAAATGTTAATTTCTAAAATAATCTGGGGATTTTTAAATACAAGTTTTAGCATTTTTACAGAGCTGTTTTTAGTGATTTCTATTCTGTTACATTAAATGGAACTTGATTATAAACTACCTTTCTCCATGACTCAAGTCGTCTTACATGGAAAACTATACAGTGATAATTTTACAGTGATATACGGAGATATCTCATAGGTATACATGGACATTTTTCTACACACAGAATGACTTCAACTAGAAGAAAAAAAATTAAGAAAGAAGAAAGGGGAAGTGGGGAAGGAGGAGAGGGATTTTTTTTTTTTCCCCCAATTCTTCCCTTCTATCACTTCTTGCTCTCACCGGCTCATACCACTATCATCGGCTGACTTATTTAAATAGTCTAGCTAGCCTAAATGAATATCACCTGTTTTATTCTCACATTTATGCTGACTGCAGAATCCTACAAGTCTTGTGGCTGAAAGAGAACTGCTATTCCATGGAATTTGGGAAAAGACAGCCCTGGATTTAGACAGGGATCTAATCTGAATTCTAAAATTCATCATTCTGGGAACTTTAAATTGCTTAACCTCCCTGGACCTCAGTTTCTTTATCTTGTTAACTAGGGATTATATCAGTCTCCCAAGCCAAAATTTGGACACTCAAGGGCGGGTCCTTCTCTATTTTTTGGAAGGTGGTTTCTCATCCTAGTTCTGCTATTAAATACTGTTACCATCAATTCATCTCTGATTCTCAGCTTCTGTGTCAATAAAATAATGAAGGTATAGACTCTTTGGCTCTAATTTCTAGGACTTCGTTTAAATTTTACAAAGCAGGGCTTTAACTTCTTATTACAGCTAGTAAATAACCTCAAAGAAATTAATGGCAGAATAGTCTCGAATCAGAGTTAATGATATAAATTAACAGAGTTTTAATGATACAGATTACGAAAATTACTGTGAACATGTAAGCAATATATGATTTCAAATTCAGATAGGCAATGTGAAAGATAAGCCCCCAAAATAGAATGCTTCATTGCACAACTTTTGAATGACATATCCTATAGCTAAAGAAGGAGAGTTCTTGTGAAAAAATAAATAAATAAACTGAATTATACAGATATTTATAGACTCTGGAGGAAAAAAAATGCTCTATAAGTTCTAAATTTCTAAAGAAATGCTTTAAAGCATCATTATCAGGGCACCTGGGTGGCTCAGGTGGTTAAGCATCTGCCTTTGGGTCAAGTCCTGATCCCAGGGTCCTGAGATTGAGCCCCGTCTCTAGCTCCCTGCTCAGCGGGGGAGCTGGCTTCTCCCTCTGCAGCAACCCCCTCACTTGTGTTCTCTCTCTTGCTCACTCTCTCTAATAAATAAATAAAATCTTTAAAAATAAATAAATAAATAAAGCATCATCTTACTACGTATTTAGCACTCCATAAGGAAATCATGAGCACTTGAAACCAGTTGGAAGGGGCAGTTACTAATGATACATGAAATATAAATCCTGAACTTGTAATTACTACACAGAATATATTTTAGAATTGCAGAGAGAGAAAAAATTTCAGGCACCTTTTATCATGAGTCCCTGAAAAGGACACATTTGGCCCACTAAACTGAAAGATTAAATGGTTGATCTTTTTCCAGGCTTCTTCTAATTAAGATAGGTTTTCTTACAAATGGAAGGTATTTTTAAATTTGTATATTGTTAGATGTGTACAAGAAGACTGGCATGTCATTTCTCCCTCCTCCTATCTTGCAGTCCACAGCATTATTTTCACACTTCAGCAAACAAACCAAAAGTCTCTGGTGCATCAAAACCAATATCAACCTTCCTGAATTAATTGCTTCCTTCAATCTCAGCTTTATAATGAGTCTCTCTGGGAATTCGCACAATTAAAAAAAAAAAAAAACTGAGTCACCAGCAAGATGAGGGAAGATGCTGCTCAAGGCCTGTTCTCTTTCCCCCTCTTTCTACCATTAAGCTCTTCAGATTAGTATTCAGGAAGTAAAATCTCACTTCTAAGGATGAGCTCTATTTTAAACAGTCTTGGTTTTCAGACCACTGAGGAAGAAAAGTCATTTTCAACTCCTATATTACAAAACCAAATATACCATGGTCTTCTCTGTTTTTATACAAAACAAGGTCTTTGAAAAAAATTCTAAATTCTCATACTCATTTTATTTGTATCTTAGGGAATATTAATATTTCAAATACATATAGAGCTATCAGCATTTCTTTAACAGTTCAGAGATGGATCAAGAGCCAGGTTTTCAATAACATTTTTATTCTGTGTCTTGATAATTCATTATTAACATAGTGATTGTCATCAGTCAGCCCTGGAGATTTTATATATATACATATATATTTTAAATGTTACAAAATCATGTATATAAATACAGATAGATATATAGATATGTGTCTCTGGGCTATATTCAGAGATTCTTATTAGGTGACCTGTGCCAGTAATCTATTTTTCTTATTAAATAAACATTGGGTGACATTGTTTTTTAAATATCCAAGGTGGAGAATCACTGTATTAATATAATCCCCATTAGTGTGATACAATGAAAAATGTATACATCTGTTATGTTTTAATTGCTATATATTTTATTACATTTGTCTAGTAATATAACACACATATGCAGTTCTTTTTTGCTAATATAAACTGTTAATTTAGACCAGACTTGCTAGATTATATTTGAAACTCTGTGCCTCATTACTTAAAGGATGTGAGATTAGCCACCTTTTGGGGGAAAAAAGGAAACAAATACAATGAACATTAGATGTAATCATAATCTGCCTCAGATATCTGCTCAGTCACTCACCATCAGGGTTTACTGGCTGATCTTGTTGGCTAAACAGGTATCTCTTTCTAGTTCACCTGTCTATAGATCATCTTCTAAACATATGTCTTCCATCATATATGACCTTTTCAAATAGAAGATGACTATTTACTGGTCAAGCATATTCTATGATGAGATAAAAAGTGAATGAGAGAATGAAGTCAAAAAGGGAATAAAGGTAAAAAAAAAGTTAAATGCTAAGACTAAGACTGGTAAATGAAATATTTGCTATAAGATGACTATCATTGAGGGGAGAACTAAAAATTGAACTCAGAGCATTATAGGAATCAAAGGGGAATAAATAATGAATTATGTCTCTCATATTCTTAAAAAAAAAAAGCCTCAAACCAGTTATTCAGGAAAACCTCAGCTCTTCCTAGAATGGAAACAAAGGAGAAATATCTTCAATAGGAATTCATAGTGGACCCTACCATGTGGTAAGCCTTATTCATAACACCACTTCCCCAACCCCAGACCCTTAGTAAGTATAGTAACATGTTTTATTATAATACCTTCTAATACAGACACAAAAAAGAATTGAGGAGGAGCCAAACAATAAAATGCAAAAATTTTTCTGTAACCACTAGCTTAATCCTGAGTTATACACAGTGTTTCTTAAAACTAGACTTTTGCTGATTATTGGGTATAAATGACAGACAGATTTAATATGTCCTACTGTCAGCCACACTAAGAGTAGAAAACCTATCCCCTAATGAAATTTGAGAATGCCTACCCATACTTAAACATCAAGCTTCTTAGGTTCAGCAGAAGGATAAGTGAAGAAAATATGTGATAACACCACCTTTTCTTAAAGAATCCTGGGCTGGTTCCTTCAATAGATAAGTAGCACTGATAATTTTAATATAAGGACACTTAAAGCACATATAATCAGCAAATATGGAAAATAACCTCCACATTGTACCAATACAACTTCTGACATTTAAGATAAGTTGGTTACAAAATGCCTGCCTAGGAATCTAGAAGCACTGGCTTGCCACAAGTGCTTTTTAAGTTTAATTCAGTAAAACACAGAACAGCTTCTAAAATTGATTTGGATTTGGGATAGGTTTATCTTAAATCATTCTTCCTAGACAGTAATCAGATAGCAGTCAATTGACTAATAAGAGAGATTTTCAGCTTTTGACCTTAAAAAGTTGTCACCAATATGAAGGCAAATGCTTATTTTTCTATTCTATATGGATTTCTGCTGGGTTGGGGTAGGGATAAAAATATTACTAGGGGCCATAATAGAACTCATTTGAAAGAATTATCTTAACATCATGATATATTAGGAAAATGGACAAGATACACTTAAACACTTGTTTATCCCATTAGAAGTTATTAAACAGTTCATCAAGAGACCATTCTGACTAATACAGATTTTTAAAGTAGTTTTAAGGTTATTTTGACAATCAATAACTCATATAGTCTAGGTAATAATGAATTTATGTCTAGGGACAAGGGTAAGAAAAAAGTCAATCAGATCTGTGAAAAAAATTCCTTTATTTATCCTGAAACATTCTACACACTGTGATAGAGTGCTATACCATCCTCATTAAGAAAATTGGCTTGAGAAGCCAAGACTTCAGATTTACCAAGAAAGAAATATAGAGTGTCTGTAGAATATCTAGTAAGCTAAATGGTCTATCATTTGGTGAGAATAAGGTTTGTCACTGAAAATGGAATGGACAACAGTCTGATATTAATGAGAGATAAGCATATTTTGGAAGTTTATACTTAGTAGGCAAGTAAATTGGGAAATACCAGATATTTCTAAGTATTAGAAATATCCTTGAATTTAACTTAAAAGTAGAAAAATGGGGTATTTCATTTAATTAGCCCTAACATATAAGAAGGTGTAGATGGGAAGTATAGTTCTACTATTGTTATGGAGTTAGCTGAAAAATCAGGCTCCTCTCATAAGAACTATTTTCACCTGCATAAACCAGTGGAGGAATGAGAAATTTTGTATAATATTTCATATCATCTCACTCAAGTGACTTTTCTGAAATTTGGCTTCCAATGTTCCTTCACCAACAAAGTCCCAGCTTTCCCACTGACTGGACCAATTTTAATCATCAAAGTAGCTTAGGGAATGTATGTGCTGATGTATGTGAGGTGGTTATTTTTCTACTTCTGGAGTAAACTGGAGATGTGGATTTGAAATTGGAGCTGCTACAGCCAATTTTCCCCTAAGAAGAAAACATGGGGATGGAGCAATGAGAATTTCAGATGAACGGAGCCAGAACTCTCCTAAATCACATCTGAAGATCACACCACCCACTACTGGAATTTTCAGTGATCTAGCTGTATTAGTTTTCTATTGCTGCACAACAAATAACCACAAACAACAGCTTAAAACAACATCCATCTACTAGCTCACAGTTCTGTATTTCAAAAGTTCAGGGCAGACATTGTGCTTAGGATGTAACAAGACTGAAATCAATCTTCTGGTTTCTGGCCAGGCTGAGTATATTTTGGTTATACTAAAAATCCACTTCATCAACGTCAAGCTCATTGTTATTGACAGGATTCAGTTCCTTGTGGTTGTAGGACTAAGGTCCCTATTTCCTTCCTGTCAACCAGAAATTTCTCTCAGGTTCAAAAGGCTGCTTCAGTTGTTTCTTTCCATAAAGCCTCCTTTATCCTCAAGCAGGGATTGGTACCTCAGACCTCATTTCCTCAACCAGCCAGAAAAAAAATTTCTCTACTTTTAAAAGGCTCATGTGATTAGTTCAAAACCATCCAGACAATTTCCTTAACATAAAATCAACTGACTTGAGACCTTAGTTATATTTGCAAAATCCCTTCATAGCAGTACCTTGACTCATGTTTAGTGGAGTAACTGGGGCAGAGTATATATATCAGGGATAGGGAATCTGGGGCATCTTCACAGAATTCTGACTACCACATAACCCAATAAATTCACTTTAATATTTATACCTATTTGAACCACATTTTCTGTTATTTATAAGCTAAAGCATTTTAAGTGATATACTCCTCAAAAGGAGGGATACACGAATTGAGGTGAACACCTCAATTCAATATGTAACAACATGAATTTGTTATGAAAAGGAACAATTCTCAGCATACATGCCTCTTGAGTTTGAGAAACAGTGGCCAGTCCAGCTTAATATCTTCCAATCTTCACATTCTCTTTCTATAGCTACCTACTAAAAAGTTCCAGGAAATAAACATGGTTGCTAGTATTTAGGACTCTTTGCAAACAAATAATAAAGGTTACCAGAATAGCCAACATACCAAGACTTTTACCTATAGTATTTTAACTGGGTCCGGTCCAACCTAGAAAAGAAATCTTGATCCCGCTGATAAAGTAAGTTTATGAAAAATTATTTGTAGAAATCAAAATCTAGCCAGTCTTCTACATATTTGAGTTCTTCCACTGAATCAAGCCAAACCACCAGAAGACTACAAATTTGGATTGTATTACCTTCAGAAACCTAGAATCACCTTTCTGTAGTTAGGTTTCTGTGTTAGGTCTTCCTTAATCAAAGGAATTTGTCACTACAAAGACTCCATTACCATATAATTTGTTATTTCCTACATAAAGTTCTTTTTTTTTTTTTTTTTTAGATTTCACTTATTTATTTGACAGAGAAGGAGAGAGAGAGAACACAAGCAGGGGGAGCAGTACAGGGAGAGGGAGAAGCTGGCTTTCCACTAAGCAGGGAGCCCAATGTGGGGCTTGATCCCAGGACCCTGAAATCATGACCTGAGCCGAAGGCAGACGCTTAACTGAGTGAGCCACCCAGGTGCCCCCATAAAGTTCTTTATAAGAAATTTCTTTGAGAATTAAGTCACGGGAATGGATATACTTTTTAAATTATAACAATGACTATAACAGAAGAGATCAGGTCTCCTTTCTTACTTTGATTGCTGGGAAATTTACAGCCAAATTTGACTAATGACTAATGAATATGTAGGACCTTGGGACGGTAAACTTATATTTTTTTATCTATTTTTTATTTTCTATTCTATTAATATTCCTTGTTCTTAATTCTCTGTCCAAGGCATCTCAAAACTGGCACAAATGAGGCTGAATTTAAATAAAAGAATAAATTAGTTACATATATCAAACACTTAACAATCTTCTACCTATATTATGAATTCCTGAATTATATTTAGAAAACATTTGGATTGAGAAATTCAGATTAAGGAATAGGTCTTCCACACTATTGATCAAAAAATATTCAAAAAGATCCAATTCAAATAATGTACTTCCTTATTTAAAAAAATAAAATCATTTGTAAGAAAAACCAAAAAAAAATGAAAAATCAAACATGGAAAATTCCTTTTCCATTTCAGTATTTCTAAGATGCATTCTTCAAACTTCACACTCTGAATCCTTTAAATTCATAGTCCTGAACACAGTAAAATTGCATACAATGCTATTAATTCGAACAAACCTGAAAAGTTTGTTTTTAAAAAAGGATTTATATTTGAAGTAACTCAAACCCTGTTTTTCTTGAGAAACAGAAATACTTAAACAAATCTACAAACGAGAGTACCTTCTCAACATTTGACTCAAAGTTTATAAACTAAAGTTTTATCATTTATAAAATGACATTCTTTTCTAATTACATATTATCAGCATAATGACCACTAAGGGATTGTTGTCAAGATTGTGAAGAGAGTTGGGAGGATTGAAATTTTTCAGATCAGATTTATGGATTTAAATTTATGACATTTTTCATGAAACTTTGATTTAAAACATCAACTAGGTGATGCTACTCCAATTGATCAAGCATGTAAACTTCAAAGAAACAAACGTATTGTCAAGTTATAAACTGTATGGATAGCAATAGTTTAATTAATATTCTGTTTGGACTGGGGGAGTTTCTCAATGGAAAATGCCTTTACTTTGCTAAATAGACCAAGTTTCCATTTTGTCTTTTCTGTTTATTATATTCACAGCATCTCATAGACCAAGAAGGGAAGGTGGTGAGGTGGGTATAACACATAGGAAATAAAATAAATCAAACCACACAAATCACTTGAATCTCTGACTTATCTATATGCTTTCCAATGGTAGTTGTTTGTGAATTGCCTATGGTTCATTATATTATGGATAATTTTAAGTTCTTAGAAGGCTAAGCTAGAGAATTTTTATATTGATAACAAAAGGAAATGATGCCATGGAATACAGCTAGCTGTATTAAAGAATACAGTTAATATCCCACTTTTCTATATATTCATATTAATGTTAAATACATGTTTGTATTTATTTGTGTATATGTGTGTGTATATATATACATATACACATACATAATTTCTATTCCCTTATCAGAAACATAATTTTCAAATATTTTCTCCCATTCAGCAAATGGGAGAAACACTTTCATGATAGTGTCCTTTATAAGAAAAAGTTTTAATTTTATCTATCTTATCTTTTGTTGCTTTTGGTTTTGGTGTCGTATCTAAAAAAAAACATTGTAGAACTCCAAGTCACAAAGAGTTAATCTTGTGCTTTCTTCTAACTGTTATATTTATAATTTTGACCTTTAAATTTAATCCTATACTCCATTTGAGTTAACTGTTGTATACAGTATGAGGTAAGGATCAAACTCCATTCTTCTGTATGAGGATATCCAGTTGTCCCAAAACCATTTATTGAAAATACTACTCATTCCCTGGTTTTAGCATCCTTGTCAAAAATAAATTGACCACAGACTAATATCCCTGATGAACACAGATGCAAAAATTCTCACCAAAATACTAGCCAATAGGATCCAACAGTACATTAAAAGGATTATTCACCACAACCAAGTGGGATTTATTCCTGGGCTACAAAGGTGGGTCACCATCCACAAATCAATATGATAACACTACATAAATAAAAGAAAAGACAAGAACCATATGATCCTCTCCATAGATGCAGAAAAAGCATTTGACAAAGTATAGCATCTTTTCTTGATTAAAACTCTTCACAGTGTAGGGATAGAGAGAACATACCTCAATATCATAAAAGCCATATACAAAAAGCCCACAGTGAATATCATTCTCAATGGGGAAAAACTAAGAACTTTTCCCCTAAGGTCAGGAACATGGCAGAGATGTCCACTATCACCACTGCTGTTCACCATAGTACGAGAAGTCCTAGCCTCAGCAATCAGACAACAAAAAGAAATAAAAAGCATCCGAATAAGCAAAGAAGTAGTCAAACTCTCATTCTGCAGATGACATGATATTCTGTGTGGAAAACCCAAAATACTCCACCCCCAAAATTTCTAGAACTCATACGGGAATTCAATAAAGTGGCAGGAATTAAAATCAATGCACAGAAATCAGTTGCATTTTTATACACTAACAATGAGACAGAAGAAAAATAAAGGAGATCCCATTTACAATTGCACCCAAAACCATAAGATATCTCAAAATAAATCTAACCAAAGAAGCAAAGGATCTGTACTCAGAAAACTATGGAACACTCATGAAAAAAACTGAGGAAGACACAAAGAAATATTCCATGCTTATGGATTGTAAGAACAAATGTTAAAATGTCTATGCTAGCTAGAGCAATCTATACATTCAATGGAATCCCTATCAAAATACCATCAACTTTTTTCACAGAGCTGGAACAAATAATCCTAAAATTTGTATGGAACCAGAAAAGACCTCTAATAGCCAAAGGAATGTTGAAAAAGAAAACCAAAGCCGGTGGCATCACAATTTCAGGTTTCAAGCTCTATTACAAAGCTGTAATCATCAAGACAGTATGGTACTAGCACCAAAACAGACATGTAAGTCAATGGAACAGAACAGAGACCCCAGAAATGGACCTTCAACTCTATGGTCAACTAATCTTTGACAAAGCAGGAAAGAATATCTAATGGAAAAACGACAGTCTCTCCAACAAATGGTATTGGACAGCCACAAGCAGAAGAATGAAACTGGACCATTTTCTTACACCATACACAAAAATAGACTCAAAATGGATGAAAGACTTAAATGTGAGACAGGAATCCATCAAAATCCTAGAGGAGAATACAGGCAGCAACCTCTTCAACCTTAGCCACGGCAACCTCTTGCTAGACACGTCTCCAAAGGCAAGGAAAACAGAGGCAAAAATGAACTATTAGGACTTCATCAAGGTAAGAAGCTTCTGCACAGCAAAGGAAATAGTCTACAAAAGCAAAAGACAACGGACAGAATGGGAGAAGATATTTGCAAATGTCTTATCAGATATAGGGCTAGTATCCAAAATCTATAAAGAACTTACCAAACTCAACACCCAAAGAACAAATAATCCAATCAAGAATGGGCAGAAGACATAAACAGGCATTTCTTCAAAGAAGAAATCCAAATGGCCAACAGACACATGAAAAAATGCTCAACATCACTCAGCATCAGGGAAATACAAATCAAAACCACAATGCGATACCACCTCACACAGTCAGAATGGCTAAAATTAACAAGTCAGGAAACAACAGATGTTGGCGAGGATGCAGATAAAGAGGAACTCTCTTACACTGTTGGTGGGACTGCAAGCTGGTGCAGCCACTTTGGAAAACAGTATGGGGGTTCCTCAGAAAGTTGAAAATAGAGCTATCCTATGACCCAGCAATGGCACTACTGGGTATTTACCCTAATACACATGTAGTGATCTGAAGGGGCACTTCCACCCCAATGTTTATAGCAGAAATGTCTATAATAGCCAAACTATGGAAAGAGCCCAGATGTCCATCAACAGATAAATGAATAAAAAAGATGTGGTATAAAGATAGATATATATCTATATACCCATGTATCTATATCTATACACATACACACACACACACACACACACACACACACACACATAATGGAATATTACTCAACCATGAAAAAATAAAATCTTGCCATTTGCAACAACATGGATGGAACTAGAGCATATTATGCTAAGCAAAATAAGTCAATCAGAGAAAGACAATTATCATATGATCTCACTCATATGTGAAATTTAAGAAACAAAACAGAGAAGCATAGGGGAAGGGAGGGATAAATAAAACAAGACGAAATCAGAGAGGGAGACAAACCATAAGAAACTCGTAATCATAGGAAACAAACTGAGAATTCCTGGAGGGGAGAGGATGGGGGAAGGAGGTAACTGGGTGATGGGCATTAAGGAGAGCATTGGATGTAATGAGCACTGGGTATTATTTAAGACTGTTGGGGGTGCCTGGGTAGCGCAGTAGTTAAGCATCTGCCTTCAGCTCAGGGCGTGATCCCGGCGTTCCAGGATCGAGTCCCACATTGGGCTCCTTTGCTGGGAGCCTGCTTCATCCTCTCCTACTCCCCTGCTATGTTCCCTCTCTCACTGGCTTTCTCTCTGTCAAAATAAATAAAGAAAATTAAAGAAAAAAAAAAAGAGTGAAGTATCCAGTGAGTAAGGATCTGGATTTATCTTTAAAAAAAAAAAAAAAAAAACTGATGAATCACTAACCTCTACCTCTGAAACCAAAAATACATTATATGTTAATTGAATTTAAATTAAAAAAATAAAACAGGGAATCAAAAAAATACAGAGTACTTTATTCTAAAAAAAAAAACAAAAAACAAACAAAAAAAAAACAAAAAAAACAAAAAAACAAAAAACAATTGACCAAAAATCAATTGAGGATTTATTTTTTTAAAAAGTTACTGGTACCAATTAATTCCAGATAACAAGCACTTTCTTTGGCTAAGTTTTACACTATAACAAATGTGTTTGTTGAATAAGAAAAGAGGAATTATAAAAGTGGAAGTGGGGGTTTCGTAAAAGTTGGGAAGAAGAGTACTGTAATGGAAAGAACTCCAAATGAGGGACCTTGACACCTGAATTCTAGTTCTGTTTTTGTTAGTAGCCATATGCAAAGGTTAACAGGATAATTCAGCATATCTGAAGTATAATAAGGAATGGCTTTTAAGATGGGTCATATATCCACCTCTCACCGAACACCATGACTGACAGTCCAGAACTAAAAATTTTTGTTTATTTGAGAGAAAGACAGCAAAGAAACAAGCAGGGGAGGGGGGAGAAGCAGACTCCCCACAGAGCATAAAACCTGATGAGGGCCTCGATCTCATAACCCTGAGATCATGACCTGACTCAAAATCAGGAGTTGGATGCCCAACCAACTAAACCACCCGGGTGCTCCTAGAATTGAAATTTTAAAAGGAATTCTTCTTTCATGGGAAGCATGTCCTGAAATATAATAGTACTCTATAATAGTAAGTTATTATTTTGGTTTATTTAGGCTGCTGTAAGAAAATGTCATGGACTGGGTGGCTTATAAATAGAAATTAATTTCTCACAGTACTGGAGGCTAGAAAGCTCAATATCAAGGTGCCGGCTGATTTGATGTTTGGTGAGAGGCTTCTTCCTGGTTCATAAATATCTTCATAAGGCAAAAACAGGTGGGGTTCTCTGGGGCCTTTTTCAAAAGGGCACTAATCTTATTCACAACGGCTCTGCCTCCAAGACCTAATCACTTCCCAAAGGCCCCACCGCTAAATATCCCATTAGGAATTAGGTTTCAACATATGAACTTGGACGCAACACAACATCCAATCTATAGCATACATGTAGATTCAGATATGTCACAGGAGAGATTATACTCTTCAGAAGATAACTACTATGAAATGAATGGGTCTGATATTATCCAGTCAATCCACAGGGTATAAACTAATGATTTTCCTTCTATATGCCAAAGTGTAGATCTGCTTTTCATCACCCTGCTTTTGTGTATGTGTTCTTTAATCTAGTCTCATTTATCCCCCAGCTTGTCTGTTTTTGTATTATAAACAAATCTATTTCTAGGACTTTATAAGTAATAAATCAACGTGTCAAAACCTAATCAAAAACATTTAAAAATATATCACTTCTAATAAATTTTCCTCTTTCCTTGAAGCGTATATTCTTCATTCAATTATAATAGAATCCTGTTATATTAATATACTATAGAATACTGATTATAATGTTTTTTAAAGTCTGTACTTGAAACTGCATAAAACAGGAATCCATAGAAGACAATTATTTCTGTACTTTTTGTTCTTCCAAGGCCCCAATTTTGTAGTAAGTGGATAGCACTAGAACACTTTATCATATCACAAACAAAAAAAGAAAAAAGTTTTTTAAAAAGCTATATCTTAGTGAGTGAATGACCTTCAGCCTGAAACTTCCATATCTTCTAGTCCATTCCTTTAGAATAAGTATTATCAGTATCTCATAGCCCATGTCCTCTGACTTCTGAACTGATTATAATAAAGCAGACTTTCCTTTTCCAGAGAGTTTCTAATTTAAAGCACTTAGTGTTCAGTCCAGCATAGGGCATGGACAGACTTTAAAAATTCTCCTATCCTAGGAGGCCGGAGATCACACCTCCCCCAGATTTCAGAATGTTGTTTTAGCTGTTACAGGGTGAAGCAAATGAAAAAGTGAAATTCCCAAAGCAAAGCAGAGTATACTCTAAAGATGCCCATAAGGTTAAAAGTAAACTTTACTGGCAAACTCAGCCCTCTATCTTCTTTACTTTCTATGCTGAGCACTATACCTTAACTGAGGTTCCAAAATATACAGGATAATCTTGGTAACTAAAATTCTGTTAAACTACCAAAAACTGTTCACTTATAATCAAATGCCTGTGGTCAGGATAACACTGTGTATCCTAAACTCATAATTCTCAGGTAACTAGTCAGACCAATCGACCCAGCATATTCTTTGCTCTTTAAAAACATAAAGAATATTGTTGCCTCTTACCTAACTTATCTCATCTCTTCATATTATTTGCTTATTGACATTCTCTTATTACTAAAAGCTAGAAGTCCAGCTTCCTCCAGGAAATCTTCCCTCAATATTTATTGGGACATTTATTTTTAGTACTTTTCATTTGCAAATTACTTTCTGCTATCATAATTTTTAGTTCTCTGCCTGCTATCCCAGGGGTAGTTTGAGTTCTTTGAAATATGAGGCAGAACCTGATGTATCTTAATATCATACTTATCTTTTAACCTTATAGAAAGCATCCACGTAAGTTAAATCATAAATTGCAAAATACTTAAGGGAATAAATTCTAATTACACTGGATTTTAAATGACGATTTTTGTATCTGATGATTGAGAGCAGGTACAGTCTCACTCTTACTGTACCCCCAGTGCTTGGAACTAAGTACTCATTTAACTCATGTTGAATGAATGGTTGGATTAATAACTTAAAAGAAAATACAAAATTAAAAGGAAGTTAAATATTCTTTTCTGTAATATTTGCTACTAGGATAACACTGCAGTACCGATTAAAACACAAGAACTGATGTGAACCAGAGAAAATATATGGAAGCAAATAAGCACATGAAAGATGATCAACATTATTAGCCAATAGAGGAATGAAAATTAAAATGACAATGAGAGACTATCACATAACTACTCTATTGAGCAGAATTAAAAGGCTGACCATACCAAATATTGGAGATTTGGAAAAACTGGAACTCTCACACACTGTTGGTGGGAATGAAAATGATACAACTACTTAGGAAAATAGTTTGATAGTTTCTAAAAAGAGTTATGATCAAGCCATTCCCCTCCTAGGTACTTAAGAGAAATGAACACACATATTCATACAAACACTTGAACACAAATATTAAAGGTACTTATATTTATAATAGCCAAAATCTGAAAACAATCTAAATCTCTATCAGCAGGTGAATGGAAAAACAGATTGTGATATATCCAAGCAATGGAATACTCCTCAGCAATCAAAAGCAAAAATCCGTTGGTATTTAATACAACATGGATACCTCTGTAAACAATTATCCTAAGAAAGCAGACTAAAGAGTACATACTGAGTGATTCAATTTATATAAATATCTAATACATAGTGACAGAACTAATCAATAGTGACAGCAAGTCAGTATTTGCCTGGGATTTGGGGAAGGTGGCATGAATAAGGGATTAGAAACAATTATGAGGAAACTTTTATGAGTAACGGATATCTTATTACCTTGATTATGATAACGGATCCACAGTTATACAGATATATCAAAACATCGCAAAGTGTACATTTTAGATATAAAACTGGCATACAATAAATTACACATATCAATAAAGCTGTTCAAAAAGAAAGAATAAAGGACCCTTAGAATAAATTATCTGTATTTTTAATCTAATGAAAATAATCAAGAGTTACCATTTCAGGTAGCTGACTAGCTCACAACCTCCTTTCCCTTTTCTGGTCAGGAGGTTTCAGAGGTGCTTAAGTCCATGTGAGATACAGTTTAATGTAATGTTAAGATATTTATTAATATGATGTTTATCCAATTTATGGAATTTTAAAATAAGTATTGTATTGAAATTTTAATATAAAATTTACAATTATGAATTATAAATATGTAAATATATAATCATTCAAGTAGTTGTGTCTTCTCACTGCACTTAAAATATAATTCAAATACTTTACAGTGATTTGAAATCTCCCCTCTTCCCTCCTTAATGTCCTAACACTCTTAATAGTCCACAATGCTGTGATCATATAGACATTCTTTTTGTTTTTATCCATTGGGAATATATCAAGCTCCATTATCCCTCTGGGCCATCACACTTGCTAAAGCATTTGTTAAAAACTCTCCCCAGATCATCATCATCAACTCCTACTTCCTCGGCAAAGTCAACACCATAATACAATCCAAATGGTCAATTATACCCCCTTTCACTCTTTATCAAATCATCCTATTTTATTTTCTTCATTGCATTTATTTCCAATTTGTCCTCATTTTTATTCACTGGCTTTGTCTATTTTCCATCACTAGAATGTTAAGTACAATGTGGCAATAAACTTTGTTACTTTGTTAACCTCAGTAACCCCAAAACATAGACCATGACTGGAACATAGGCATTCAAAATAAAAATTATTTTAATGATGAAAGCTCATGTACTTCAGCATGTTTTCAGTGTGGCAAGTAAACCTGGTTACTAGTAGGCAGGTTGTTTTCTCATGGCTGTCCCATTAAGATGAATGAACTCATTTTATGTGAATATCTAAAAAAGAATATTTTTTATAATAATGTTTTATTATGTTGTTAGTCACCATAC
>NC_048218.1:88071409-88084896 GCF_002007445.2 Ailuropoda melanoleuca
TCATATCTTCTGCCCATTTTTTGATTTATTTGTTTCTCGTGTATTGAGTTTGAGAAGTTCCTTGTAGATCTAGGATACTAGTCTTTTATCTGTAGTGTCATTTGCAAACACCTTCTCCCATTCCGTGGGCTGCCTCTTAGTTTTTTTGACTGTTTCCTTGGCTGTGCAGAAGCTTTTTATCTTGATGAAGTCCCACGAGTTCATTTTTTCTTTTGTTTCTCTTGCCTTTGGAGATGTGTCATGAAAAAAGTTGCTGTGGCAGATGTCAAAGAGGTTGCAGCCTATGTTCTCCTCTGTGATTTTGATGGATTCTGTCTCACATCTAGGTCTTTCATCCATTTGGACTTTATCTTTGTGTATGGTGTGAGAGAGTGGTCAAGTTTTATTCTTTTCCATATAGCTGTCCAATTTTCCCAGCACCATGCATTGAAGAGACTGTCTTTTTTCCACTGGATGTTTTCTCCAGCTTTGTCAAAGATTAGTTGCCCAAAGAGCCGAGGGTCCATTTCTGGGTTCTCTATTCTGTTCCATTGGTCTGTGTGTCTGTTTTTGTGCCAGTACCATGCTGTCTTTGTGATCACAGCTTTGTAGTATAGCTTGAAACCCGGAAATGTGATGCTCCCAGCTTTGTTTTTCCATTTCGACAATTCCTTGGCAATTCGGGGCCTTTTCTGGTTCCATGAAAATTTAAGGGCTGTTTGTTCCAGTTCTTTGAAAAATGTCATTGGTATTTTGATCAGGATGGCATTGAAAGTGTAGATTGCTATGGGTAGGAAAGACATTTTAACTATGTTTATTCTTCCAATCCCTGAGCATGGAATGTTTTTCCATATTTTTGTGTCTTCTTCAACAACTTTCAAGAGTGATTTGTAGTTCTAGAATATAGAACCTTCACGTCTCTGGTTACGTTAATTCCGAGATAACGTATGATTCTTGTGCTATTGTAAATGGAATGGATTCCCTAATTTCTCTTTCTTCAGTCTCACTGTTCATGTACAGAAATGCAACTGATTTCTGAGCATTGATTTTGTATCCCGCCACATTACTGAATTGTTCTATAAGTTGTAGTAGTTTGGGGGTGGAGTCTTTTGGGTTTTCCATATAGAGGTTCATGTCATCTGTGAAGAATGACAGTTTGACGTCTTCTTTGCCAGNTTTGTATCCCGCCACATTACTGAATTGTTCTATAAGTTGTAGTAGTTTGGGGGTGGAGTCTTTTGGGTTTTCTATATAGAGGTTCATGTCATCTGTGAAGAATGACAGTTTGACGTCTTCTTTGCCAATTTGGATACCTTTTATTCCTTTTTGTTGTCTGATTGCTGTTGCAAGGACTTCTAGTACTATGTTGAATAATAATGGCGAGAGTGGGCATCCTTGTCATGTTCCTGATCTTAAGAGAAAGGCTTTCAGCATTTCCCCATTGAGAATGATATTCACTGTAGGCTTTTCATAGATGGTTTTTATGAAATTGAGTAATGTACCCTTTATCCCTAGACTCTGAGGGTTTTAATCAGGAAAGGATGCTGTATTTTGTCAAATGCTTTTTCTGCATCAGAGGATCATATGGTTCTTGACTCTTTTCTTGTTGATATGATCTATCACACTGATCGATTTGAAAATATTGAACCACCCCTGCATCCCAGGGATGAATCCCACTTGGTCTTGATGGATAATCCTTTTAATGTACTTTTGGATCCTATTAGCTAGGATCTTGTTGAGAATTTTGGCGTCCATATTCATCAGGGAAATTGGTCTGTAATTATCCTTTTTGATGTGGTCTTTGACTGGTTTGGGGATCAAGGTAATACTGGCCTCATAGAATGAGTTTGGTAGTTTTCCTTCTGTTTCTATTTTTGAAACAGCTTCAGAAGAATAGGTATTATTTCTTCTTTGAATGTTTGGTAGAATTCCCCAGGGAATCCGTCAGGCCCTGGACACTTGTTTTTGGGGAGATTTTTGATCACTGCTGCAATCTCTTCATAATTAATCGGTCTGTTTAAGTCATCAATTTCTTCCTGTTTCAGTCTTGGTAGTTTATAGGTTTCCAGGAAGGCATCCATTTCTTCCAGGTTGTTTAATTTATTGGCATAAAGCTGTTGATAAAAGTTTCTAATGATCCTTCCTATTCCATTGGTGTTGGTTGTGATCTCTCCCCTTTCATTCATGATTTTATTAATTTGAGTCCTTTCTCTATTCGTTTTAATAAGTCTGGCCAGTGGCTTACCGATCTTACTTATTCTTTCAAAGAACCGGCTGCTAGTTTTGTTGATATGCTTTACTGTTCTCCTGGTTTCTAATTAATTGATCTCTGTTCTAATCTTGATCAACTGTCTTCTCATGTGTGGGTTAGGCCTGTTCTTCTGTTCCAGCTCCAGGTTCTTGAGGTAAGAATATAAAAACTGCATTTTATATCATTCTATTCTTTTGAGTGAGGCTTGGATGGCTATGTATTTTCCCCTTAGGACTGCCTTTGCAGTGTCCCATAGGTTTTGGACCATTGTGTTTTCATTCTCATTGGTCTCCATAAATTGTTTAAATTGATTTTTGATTTCCTGGTTTATCAAATCATTCTTGAGCAGGATGGTTCTTAATTTCCAAGGGTTGAGTTTCTTCCAAATTTTTCCTTGTGATTGAGTTCCAATTTCAAAGCATTGTGGTCTGAGAACATGCAGGGAATAATCTCATCCTATTGGTATCAGTTGAGACCTGTTTTGTGACCCAGTATATGGTCTATTCTGGAGAAAGTTCCATGTACATTCGAAAAGAAGGAGTATTCTGTTGTTCTGGGGTGTAGTGTTCTATATATATCTAGGAGGTCCATCTGGTCCAGTATGTCATTCAAAGCTCTTGTTTGTTGATTTTCTGCTTAGGTGATCTGTCTATTGAGCAGAGCGGAGTGTTGAGGTCCCCTACTATTAACGTATAATTATCTATATGTCTCTTTAGTCTGGTTAAGAGTTGGCTTGTGTATCTAGCTGCTCCCCTGTTGGGGGCATAGATTTTATAATTGTGATATCCACTTGTTGGATACATCCTTTAAGAATAATACAGTGTCCTTCTGTATCTCTAACTACAGTCTTTAGTTTAAAATCTAATCTGTCTGATAGAAGAATTGCTACCCCAGCTTTCTTTTGAGGTCCACTGGCACGAAAAATGGTTTTCCATCCCTTCACTTTCAGTCTGGATGTATCTTTGGGTTCAAAATGAGTCTCCTGCAGACAGCAAATGGATGGGTCATGTCTTTTTATCCAATCTGCAACCCTGTGGCATTTTATGGGAGCATTTAGGCCATTCACATTGAGAGATATGATTTTAATGATACCATGTTTCCTGTGAAGTCTTTGTTTCTGTAGATTGTAATTTTCTGTTCTGTATCAATCTCAGGGCCTTTTTACTTTTATAGAACCCCCCCCTTAATAGCTCATGTACGGGTGGTTTGGTGGTTACAAATTCCTTCAGTTTCTGCCGATCCTGGAAGGTCCTTATCTCTCCATCAATTCTGAATGACAGCTTTGCCAGATAAAGGATCCTTGGCTGTATGTTCTTCTCAGATAGAGCTTTGAAAATACCCTGCCAACCCTTCCTAGCCCGCCAGGTCTCTGTAGATATGTCTGACGTTATTATGGTATTTTGCCCTCTGTACGTAAGGATTTTTCCCCCCTGGCTGCTTTCAATACTGTATCCTTGGATCTAATATTTGCAAATTGCACTATGACATAATGTGGTGTAGGTCTGTTCTCATGGACCTTGGGAGGGGTCCTCTCTGCTTCTTGGACACAAATGCTTGTTTCCTTTGCCAGATTAGGGAAGTTCTCAGCTTCAATTTGTTCAAATATCTCTTCTAAACCTCTCTCTTTCTCCACCCCCTCGAGGATGCTGATGATTCTGTCATAGGAACGTTTCAATGAGTCAGTAATCTCCTGTAATCTACATTCTTGAGATTGGATTTTTTGAGGCAAGTTTCTGTTTAACTTTCTCTTCTACCCTCCCATCCTCCAATTCGCTAATTCGTTCTTCTGCCTCATTTACCCTGGCTGTCAGAGCATCTAGTTTAGAATGAATTTGATTCATAGCATTTTTAATTTCTGCCAGACTTGCTCTCATTTCCGCTCTTAGAGATTCTATATTCTCATTAATATTTTCATTAATAGTTTTTTCAAGCCTACACACCATCTTGACCATTGTTACTCTGAACTCCATTTCTGACAATTTGGTTATATCCATTTCCATCAGTTCTGTGGCAGAGGCGACAGACTCATTATCTTTTCTTTGCTGGAGGGGATTTCTCTTCCTTGTCATTCTGATGAGGAGAGGTTGCAGGGATGCCCAGAGCCCAAATTATTGACCAGGACCCAGGCAGTGTGCACTTGTTTTATAGGGACCTTAGGGATGTGGGCTTCTTGAATTTTCAGCCTGCCTTCTGGGGGAGGAGCCTGCCATGCTGATACCCAGGCAACCCTGTTTGGGTAGAGTTGCCCTGTCCCCTGCAAGAGGGGATGGGGATGGGCACAATGTGAGCCAGTATTTCCAGGCTTTTGTTCTCTGATGGCTTTCCCTGGAGGTTTTCTGTGACTCCTCTGAGAGTCACAGGAGCAGTGGCCATATCCTAGCCTCTGTCTTAGAACAGAGAGATGGCAGTCTGCTCTCCACTGAGCTCTCTTGGCCACTTTAACTCTGTTTCTGTCAGTGGTGCTAAAACCCCTGTAGCATCCCGGGTTGTGCTCTCCACAGCTGCTCTCCCAGCCCTCGTTTCCAGGGTCAGTAGGTCTCTCTCCACCAGCAGCCACCCTCAGTTCCTGTGCGCGCTCCCGAGCTCCCTATTTTAGTGTGGTTCGCGCACGCTCCAGGAGCGCCAGTTTTCAGTCTGGTAGTGCACACGCTCCCGAGCTCCTGGTATCAGTCCAGTTCCCATGAGCACTCCGGAGCTCTGGTTTTCAGTCTGGTTGCATGCATGTTTCCAGGCTCAGGGTCTCAGTCTACTCTCTCAAGGGTGCCCGTCTGTGAGTCCGGCCCGCTCATCAGTGCAGGTGGCTACTGCTTCCCGGCCCCCGAGCGTGTCGGCTCCCTCCCCCTTCCGTTTATCTTCCAATATCTGTGCGAGGATTCATGGCTCCCCGCTTTGTACCTCAATATTCAGCGCTGGAGATGTTTGTTTGTAGAGATCCAGATGTATCTTCCTGCATCTCAGGCTGATTCTGTGGGTTTTCAGGATGGTCTGGTAGATATCCAGCTTGACTCAGGGGACCAGCTGAGAAAGGGTCCCCTACTCCTCCACCATCTTTTCTCCTCCTTGCAGAAAGTGGTCGCTTTTCTGTTCATAGAGTTTCTGCTACTCTTTTCTTTGTTGTCCAGTTGCGTTCATAGGTATTCGGAATGGTTTGGTAGCTCTCTAGCTGAATTCCTGGGACCAGATGAACTTTAGGTCTTGTGCTCCTCTGCCATTTTGGAACCAAATTCAAAGATCCTTGCTTTTAATCTAAAAGCAGTGGTTTAAAAATCACAGTTTCTGGAGCCATTGGCGTTCCATAAATTTATCTCTAGGGTTGGGGGAGGGCTTGTTGGAGGATAAATGAAGCAAATAAGGTTAGTGTATAGAGGCCTCTCTATGAATTTCCTTTATGTATTTTTTGTTCTGTGTAAAATTTTAGCAAAAAAAGGATTACTAAAAATAGCATGGGATTCACTCTTCTACAATAATAGATAGGTGGTACTGTCATTGTTGCTCCATTCTCAGAGAAAATGTCTTCAAAGTTTGCTCAAAGAAGTCCACTTCCCAAAAAACAGTTAACCATGTTCTAGGACAAAAAGTCACCTTAATGATATCCATCCACAGAGAAAAGACTGGAAGCTTTTCTTTATTTGTGTCAACAGCAATGCCTCCTGGAGGCAGAAATGCAAATTGCCCCTGAAGTGAAGATCATTTCATTCAATATTCATTTTAAAACTGTGCAAAGTGCTGGAGAAGGAAATTAATTGGACTTGATCTCTTCCCTCAAGGAGTTTACCAGACAGCACATAACAGGTGTGCAAATATGTCTTTTCTTAGAGAGCGCATTCTACCTACAACCCTCATAAAAATAGTCCAATATAACAGACTTCATCTCCTCAGTCTAATAACTAGACTAAGAGCAGACAACTTATACAAATTCAGCCAATTATATTCTACCTGGAATTTGGAATTAGGTCACTGATTCTAAGTCAATGAGCAACGGAGAAGAGATGGGGAAATGAGCAAAAAAAAAAAAAAAAAGCATCCAAGTTGGCAACTAGGCAAGATAAAGCCACACATATTCTGAAATTATGATAGAGCCCTGACTGAGGGCCTTGCAAAGACACCCAGTTTGTGGAAGTGAATGGGAAAATGTGCAAAGAAAGAAGTTATGCTCCCAAAGACACAGAAAAGCAACTACAGCTTTCCAGTCCCCATGAGACCCAAAAATAATTGCTAGTAGCTGGGTTCTATGCTATTCCCCAGGATCCTTATAATAAACCTCTTTATGTGATGTAGGTTGTGTAGCCCTCTTTCTTCAGCTGAGTCTCCTGACCAGAGAGGAAGCCTGAAAGGCAAACTCTATGTACAACACTCTAAGTCATGCAAACATTATCCATGCCGTACTGACTTTCGAATTTTCTTCTTTATCTTTCATTGCTTATTCTCTGTATCCTTTGCTTCCTATAATTATCTCCCCCACACTACTAATCAGCTTTATTCCCTTTCTTATTTCTTCAATTTGATTCCCCAGTTTTGAATAGTAATGAAGAATTTTTATATAGCTTAAAGGCCATTCAAAGCCATATCACACTAACCTTTCCAATATAACTATTGTTTAAATTTTTGCAAGTGAAAAACAAGAGTTGCATTAGCTTTCTGGTCACAGATTTTAAATACCAGAGTTGGAAAATTTCTTGATAATGAAGTAAGGACTAAAAGAAGAATATTTTCTAAACAATATTTAAGAAAATATTCTCAAGAGCTTCCAGATAAAAATGTGTTTTAGGAAAGACTTGGGACCCTATAGACTACTTCTACTAAGTAAAACATTTGAAAGTTTGACATAAATTAAGAAAATGAAATGTAGTAAGCTCTCCATGTCATAAAAACAGCAGGCTTTCATATATTCAAGCTGCATGGGCTTTGGCATTCAGTTCTAAATGTACCCAAATTAGGCAATAATGATCAAGACCAACAAAATCCTGGTGAGTAATGACCAGATTTGAAGCCCCGATGGTCACAAGGGCAGTGGTAGGCCATTATTGCCTACTGGGTCTTAATCTCTAAGAGATATCATAAACTGAGGCTTCTACTTTGATCACAGACTTAAAGGAATGCAGAGACATTGATTTTCATTCTTGCACTGGTTGTTACTTACAATCTATATGTTGAATTTCATGAAAAGCCTAAGTTCACCTGTGTCTCTACAAAGAAGATACTCCATACCAATGACACTTTCATCAGATTGACTTAGGGAAGAAAATGGAGCAAAGTATGAAAAATATATTTAAAAGCTATAATTATAATTAAAGCATTTTAAACACCATTTGCATGTGTGTGTGTGTGTGTGTGTAAGATATACATAATGTGAGATATAATTAAAAAATAGTCAAATTTGTAACGCTTTCTTAAATATCAGGAACATCCATAAATGTATTTCATTTAATCCTAAAACCATTGTTTGAGATATCATTATCTTTAAAGATGTGAATTTTGAGATGTGGATAAGGTTAGTAACTTGCCCTAGTGTAAAGGCTCCCAAACTCTCTCTGTTCATAGTACCTTAGCACCTCAGCAATTTTCTATGGTGCCCTAAGGCTAAAATATATAGGTAACAGACAACACCCAGAATGGCAGCATGAGGAGCTCCTCAGAGCCTCAGTTCAATGAGACAGCCATTAATAGGCAAAAATTACAAAAAAACAATTATTTAAAGTTTATGGAAATTGTCTAAACATTGTACAGGAGAAAAGGAAATACTTAAGAAAGTCTACTAAATCTCAGTATAAATGACAGAGACTGTTGTACCTGAGCCATGGACCTACTTCCCCCCTTCCCACTCCCCAGCTCAGTGTGATGAAGCTCCACTCCAAGTGGATGGACCCCGAAAAGCAAGGCTCCTTCTCCCTCTGACTCTCAGACAAGGGCTATGGTATCTCTACAAGAGGCCCAGACACCAGCATTTCTCACCTTCCTCCTGCTCTGTGTTGAAGAGACTAAATTCTAGTCAAGTGTGGCCAAGAAAGTAGGGATTCACTTTACCCACCCAGGCTCCGCTCATAACACAGAGCTCTTACTATAGGCATGGCAAGCCAAGAATACTGGAACTTAATAGCCCCTGATCCAACTCACATGTAAGGTGAAACTCCATGTTAAGGGCAAGGTAGGAAGATTGAAGGCTATTATCCCACACAGCATCTGCTTATAAAGCAGAGATAACACTCCAGGAGTAGGCAAAATGGCCAGTTCTTGAGTAGTTGTTCTGAGAACTTTGCCTGGGGAAAAAGGCAACATCTAAGAACAGGGAGATCTGAAGCTCTCCCAAGGTGACTGACTTTATTTTGAACAGAGCTTGGGAAGTTCAAGCCCAAGAGTACTCTCAAAAACAAAGCCTATTTAGTGACAAGTAATTAAGAGAAGGCTGGTAGCTTCAAGAGAGCAACAACAAAAACCATATGCCAGTTTATTAAAAAGAATCAAGGAGGGGCACCTGGGTGGCTCAGTAAGTTAGGTATCTGCCTTCAGCTCAGGTCGAGATCTCAGGGTCCTGAGATCGATCCCCACATATGGTACCCTGCTTAGTAGGGAGTCTGCTTCTCCCTCTCTCCCTCTGCCTGTCTTCCTAGCTTGTGCACTCTCTCTCTCTGAAATAAATAAATAAAATCTTAAAAAAAAAAAAGGAACCAAGAAACAAGACCACTAAGAAGAGCCTCATCAGGATCAGAACAATCTCAGAGACCGGCCTCAAAAATTATGCCTGCAATTACTGGAATTTAACAGCTGGGTGCAATACCAACAGAGGCAGACAGATGAACAGAGGTTGATGAAAAAGAAAGATAACCCTGCTGAAACTACCGCCAGTCCAGGGAGAGTCACCAGATGGTACTTGAGCCCAGAGAAACCAATAAGAACAAGAAATTTTAAATAGGAAGGTTAATATAACATACACTGTAAATAAATACTTGCTATCCTTTCATCTTCTCTAAAAGCTACTAAATTATATAAATAATTATAATAATATTGGGTTGGTTTTGTAAAATACATAGATGTAAAATATATAATAATAGCATAAAATGCAAGAGAGGAAATACAGCTATAAAGGAGCAATGTTTCTATATTTCACTGAATTAAATATAAATGTGGAGAAGATTACAATAAATTAAGATGAATATGGTAAGTTATAGAGAAACCACCAAGAAAATAACTCCAAAAATACATTATAAAACTCACTTAATGGGGCGCCTGGGTGGCACAGCGGTTAAGCATCTGCCTTTGGCTCAGGGCGTGATCCCGGTGTTATGGGATCGAGCCCCACATCAGGCTCCTCTGCTATGAGCCTGCTTCTTCCTCTCCCACTCCCTCTGCTTGTGTTCCCTCTCTCGCTGGCTGTCTCTATCTCTGTCGAATAAATAAATAAAATCTATAAATAAATAAATAAATAAATAAATAAATAAATCTCACTTAAGAAATGAAAATGTTACATCAGAAAACATTTACTTAATGCAGAAGATTGAAGTAAAGGAGGAACAAAGGAACAAAAACTCCACAGAAGATATATAAAATCAAAAGGGCAGATGGAAACCTAATTATATCAAAAAACTATTAAAAACATTAAATATGAATGGATTTAAAAATCTAATCAAAAGAAGAGATTGTGAGACTGGATAAAACAAGATCCAACAATATAATGTCCACAAACGCCACACTTTATATTTAAAGATATAAATTGAAAATAAAAGAATGGACTAAATATATACACATCAATGCAAATAGCAACCATAAGAAATCTGGAGTGTTTGGACACCTGGGTGGTTCAGTTGGTTAAGCATCTCCCTTTGGCTCAGGTCATGATCTCGGGGTCCTAGGATGGAGTCCTATATTGGGCTCCATGCTCAGAGGGGGCTCTGCTTCTCCCTCTGTCTCTCCCTCCTGCTTGTGTGCTCCCTCTCCCTTTCTCACTCTCTCTCAAATAAATAAAATCTTGAAAAAAAAAAAAAGAAATCTGGAGTGGTTATACTAGTAGCAGACAGCACAGATTTTAAAACAAAAATGTTACTAGAGACCAAGAGGCATGTTTTATATTGATAAAAGGCTCAAACAATCAAGATATGGCAATATAAAAAGTATATAGGTGCCTTAAAAGAGTCCCCCAAAATACAAATTAAAAACTGATAGGATGAAGAAACAGACAATTCAACAATATTCCAATACTTTGACACCTCACGTTCAGCAAAATGAAGAACCACTGCTAAATTTAGAAAGGAGAATAATTTCAAACAGAACTTGAGTTTTGGCAAAGAAGAGGTAAGTTATTAGCATTGCCTTTCTAAGGACCATTTAATTAGACAATTACTTGGTCTCACGTAAACACAAATCTGTAAGTGAAAAGCACAGTTGTGTTTCATATGTTTCATGGAAGATTTTGAACATTTAATAATTTTGCATTTCAAAACAGGTATGTGAAACTTAGATCACATTGTAGTGACACCAAAATTAAAGCCTGAAACTCATTTCAGACACCATTCAAGAGAAAAATGGTGACGTGTGCATGTTATTCTGTCATTTTGGTTTCTATCGTAACATTAAGAAGTATTTTTATTGAGGCGCTAGAGCCTACTGGTTAAGAATACTAAAATTGGGGGGCGCCTGGGTAGCTCAGTCGTTAAGCATCTGCCTTCGGCTCAGGGCGTGATCCCGGCGTTCCGGGATCGAGTTCCACATCGGGCTCCTCTGCTGGGAGCCTGCTTCTTCCTCTCCCACTCCCCTGCTGTGTTCCCTCTCTTGCTGGCTGTCTCTCTGTCACATAAATAAATAAAATCTTTAAAAAAAAAAAAAGAATACTAAAATTGGCTTTAGGCTAATAGAGAATCAAATCCCAACTGATTTACGAGTTTTGTCTTAACATCCCTGAGCTTAAGTCTCATGATCTATGAAATGAAAATCATATCATTCTCACATGGTTGTTATAGAATCAAACAAGCAAAACCTAAAACACTTAATATAGCTCTGAGTATAAATGAAGAACTTATAAATTCTGGGAGTAATCACACTTATTTTTAAGAGAACTACTAATCCCTTTAAATTACCTTTAATACTCAAATCCCAAATTCAGAGTATCTGTTTTTAAAAGAAAATGAAAGGAAAGTAACGCAAGCAAAGTCAGTTTCAATCATCTACATTAATGGAAAGGATCAGTGATGAGAAACATGACATAATTACCAAAGTTCTACTTATGGTTGTCATCCTGCACACACGTGCAAGCACACACACACACTACCCTTTTACAGGATCTATTAGGACTACTCAAGTTTGTTAATTTAAAGTTATTTTAAGTAAAATTGAACATTCACATTAAGAATTCTACTTTAAAATCTATTCTGTATCCAAAATGGAAAGAGTGGAGTGCTCCTATTCTCCCTTTATTAACAAATTAGGCAACACGCAAAATTAAATAAAAGGCTCACAGGCATCATTCAAGTCTTTGTCACTTGCATTTCATAAAAATGTCATTTCCATTAAAATAGCATTACATAAAAAAGATTTTTACTGGGGGTATTTTTCAGCAGATTAGCTGTCCTAATTACATTTTGCTTGGGCTAATGTTAAAATTAGTTTTTGTTCCCTAAGCACATATCAGCTGATAGCAGACAGAAGCAGACTCGCAACTTTCTAGGCAATGGAAAGAAACCACCTGCAATTAGGGATGTGCTTAATTTAATTCACAGCAATTAGTGTATACAGGCAGGTGAATGGGACTTAATGGTACTCAAAACCCTTTTAAATTTTTGATGGAATTCTCGACAGAAAAAATCTTGTAAATTAAGTATGTAAGGGAAAAATCATAATTTAAAATCACACACTGGAACATAAAGTTTCTTACAGTATAGACTCACTAAGCTTTAATTGTAAATGAGAAATTGTTTCTTATATGATTTTATTCACCATTTTATAGAAAATCAAGACAAATGAATTGATCTGTTTAAATAATTTAATGAAATCACATCTTGATATTTACCATTTTTGGATGCACAATGCCTTAAAGTTCTGTGATGACTTCTAATAGCATATATTAAATATTTACAAAGATGACAAAGCAATTGCACTCTGATTCAGTTATCTAAATGAATTCTTTGAAGGTGAAGGTTAGACTGAAGATTTTTTTTTGTAAGATCAAGGATCCATACTAATATTTTATGCATGAAAAAGTACAGTAGTTGATGACCAAGAAATATTGATTAGCTGACGTGAGTAGCATCAATAATGAATAGCTTTCTTCTTGCTCTGACTTTAGAACATCCTTTCTTAAAAACTGAGTTTTTTGATACTGGTTTTTCTGACTTCAAAATAATAAAAATAAAATTCAACTCAACACCCATTTACTGAACACCTATTATGTGCAAATCATTAGATGACACACCTTATGGAAGATACTAAGACAAGACAGAGCTCTTCCTTCACCATGTCCTCCCTCCCAAGGAATTTATAGTTAGTTAGGCCAGTGTTTCTCAATCTGTAATATGCATAGGAATCATCCAGGGATCTTGGTCTGTGGTGTGGTCTGGAATTCTCCATGTCTAATAAGGTCCTTGATGATGTTCACAGAGTACTCTGGAGACACAAGAGAATCAGAGGCTGAATTATTAAGAATGGGAAAATCTCCACATCAGGTAAGAAAGGAAGAGTTTGCTCCAAACAGTAAAGGAGGGAGGCGTGGGACAATTCGTGGATCAATTGGTATTCTTGTGGATCTTGAAAGCTGAGGACTATTTTAATGAACAGAGATCATAAAGAAAGAGCAATAAAGGCATAGAGAAAAAGACTAACAAAAATGTCAGGACAGAGTAGGCAGAAAATGCAGCATGTTTGGAGAGAATACTTAATAATACCGTCCATAAGAATGTACAGTTCATAAAGTAGACATAAAACAGGTTCATAATTAACAAAAAAATGAATTAAGTTTTGTGCATATTGTTTTCACCATTAATAATCATGTCAAATCTATTATTGACATGCCACTCATAAAGTGTTTTCGTATCTATTATCCACAGGGTGTTCTTGTAACAACTCCATGAAAGATTTTTGTTGTTTTTGACATAAGCAATTTACAGAAGGGTCTGAAGATAACATGCTGTCTTGGACAGGTTTAAACAATTAGTGCTGGATCCAAACTCCAAAAATTTTTGCCCCATAAAACATTACCTCTAATAACCATTTATAAAGTAAGGAAACATTTTAACCAAGAATAACAATCCAGAAACAAGAGTACTTTTTTTTT
>NC_048218.1:88084996-88114927 GCF_002007445.2 Ailuropoda melanoleuca
CTGGTGGCTTTCTGTGCCTCTTCTGAGAGTCAGAGCAGCAGTGGCAGTATCCTAGCCTCTGTCTCAGAACAGAGAGATCGTTGTTCGCTCTCCACTGAGCTCTCTTGGCCACTTTAACTCTGTTTCTGTCAGTGGTTCTAAAAACCCTGCAGCGACCCAGGATGTGCGCCCCACAGCCTATGTCCTAGTCCTCATTTCTAGGGCCGGCGTGTCTCTGTCCTTTGTGCTTCTAACACCACCAGTCACACCTGGTTCCCACGCGTGCTCCTGAGCTCCCTGTTTCAGCATGGTTCACGTATGCCCTGGAGTGTCGGTTTTCAGTCTGGTCGCACGCGCACTCCCGAGCTCTCAGTTTCAGTCTAGTTCAAGTGTGAGTGTGCGGACTGGAGCTCCTGTTTTCAGTTTGGACACGCGCATTCTCCCGAGCTCCCAGATTTAATCCGGTTCCAGTGAGCACTCTGGAGTTCCGGTTTTCAGTCCAGTCGTGCGCATTCCCTGGCTCACGGTCTCAGTCTGCTCTCTAGCGGGTCCTGGTCCGTGAGTCCGGCCCGCTCCCCAGCACAAGTGGCTACCGCTGCCCGGCGCCCGAGCGCGGAGGCTCCCTCCCCCTTCTGTTTATCTTCCTATATCTGTGTGCGGATTCACAGCTCCCTGTTTCATACCTCAATACTCACCGCTGGAGATGTTCGTTTGTAGAGATCCAGGTGTGTCTTCCTGTGTCTCAGGCTGATTCCATGGGTGTTCAGGATGGTCTGGTAGATTCCAGCTTGACTCAGGGGACCAGCTGAGAAAGGGTCGCCTACTCCTCTGCCATCTTTTCTCCTCCTTGCAGAAAGTGGTCGCTTTTCTGTTCATAGAGTTTCTGCTACTCTTTTCTTCATTCTCCAGTTGCATTCATAGGTATTCAGAATGGTTTGGTAGCTCTCTAGCTGAATTCCTGGGACCAGATGAACTTTAGTCTCCTGATCCTCCGCCATCTTGGAACACCGAGCTGGAGCTCAACTCCTGTTTTAAATGGGGTTCCTTGCAGAAAGTGGTCACTTTTCTGTTCATAGAATTGCTGCCATTCTTTTCTTCATTCTCCAGTTCAGTTTGTAGGTGTTCAGAATGGTCTGATAGCTATCTAGCTGAATTCCTGGGACCACATGAAATTTAAGTCTCCTGCTCCTCTGCCATCTTGGACTTCTCCCGGTAATAACCATTATTAAGCTCACTTTAAAGGGGCAGAAATTAAGGTTTAGATAGGTAAAATAACTTTCCCAAAGAAAGGTAGCTAGTAAAAAAAGAATAAACACGGATAAGTATAGAGTCTATGTGTAACCAAAGCCCACACAAAAATTCCTACTCTGACAAAAATGATACGCTAATTGAAACAACTCAAAACAGAGACGTATAAAACATAAGTTAGCACTCCCCTACTCCTAATCCTACCACCTTTAAGTAACCAATGTGAACAGTCCGTTGTTTCCTCCTATGCCTTAAGCTCCAAAAAAATGGGATCTCACCATTATAATTTGGGACTGATTTTAAGCATTAAATCACTCCATTTAGAAACATTGAATCCCTTCATATCAATCAAGCATCTACAAGTATTCACATAAATTTCTATCCTTTAACAATATTATAAAGTGAAGTTTGGGATTCTAGGCCATTTGTGTGAAATGTGTTTAAGTGTTTTACAACTTTTTTCATTATTACAAATGACATTTTTATTTTGCATTTCAATTTTTAAAGATTCACGATAGTAAAAATAAGAGGGATGGAGTTTTGAATATTTGCCTTGATCTCTTCACTTATTTGTTCTGATTTTTAGTTTTTTAGGCATGCAACTGAATCATCTGCAAATAACAATTCTGTCTCTTCTTTTCCATGATTAATGTCACTTATTACATGGGTATATGTACTGATTGCATTAGCAACAACTTAAAAAACAATGCTGAATAAAAGTGCTAATAATAATTGACCTTCACGTCTTGGTCCTTCCCATTATAATGCTAAATACTTTAACATTAACTGCATTATATATAAATAATGATTTTCAGAAAAAGTCTTTATGTTTAGGCACTTTCCCTTGATTCATATTGTATATAGATTTTCAATTTCCAAAATGTGTGTAAATGGTTAAAAAAGTGTACATACATTTTATCAAATGCTTCCCAATTTCTATAAATTCATAGGTGTTCTGTATGTTAATGTGATGCTATAGTAGATTATACTGTTGCTTTTCTCATTTCCCAATATAAACCTATCCTTCCATTACTAGAACATTCTCTGCTAGAAGCCTGTAATTAGCAAGTCAAAAGATATTGAACATTTAGAATTTCAAAAATTTGTTATTCTCTAAATTTCCAGCTTCTTATAGGAATATCTCCTGGGGTTCCTGGGTAGCTCATTCAGTTGATTATCAGACTCTTGGTTTGGGCTCAGATCATGATCTCAGGGTTTTGAGATCCAGCCCCGCATCAAGCCCTGCTTCCGGCTCCATGTTTAGCAGGGAGTCTGCTTCAGATTCTCTACCCCCTCCCTCTGCCTTTCCCCTGATCACACATGCAAGCACACGCTCTAACAAATAAATATAAATACATACATACATACATATACACACACACACATATATAAATATCTTTTTTAAAATCTTCTATACAATGGTTTTTTTCTTTAATATCCTGACTACTTTCATTCTGCATCTTTTTTTTAAAACTGGGCTTATCGTTTTTAGATTAAATATGTTCAAAGCACCCAGTTTGTGTGTTTATCTTTTCTATACATTTAGTTTTCTATTTCACATACTTTAGTTTCATCCTTATTACCTTTTATTTTATTTTTATTGGTTTATTTTTAATTAGAATGTTTAAATTACTTGTGTCCAGTCTTTTAAAAACTACTTAGGGCTATATATTTTCTCTCAGTACAGTTGTAGCTGTTCATTACAAGGTATTGTTTTGTAGCAACATAGTTTGTTTTTCATTATTCAAAATTCCTCTTTAATCCAGAGGCTATTTTTAAAAATGCTTCATTAAATTGTTCTCCATAAAGTAAAGAAGTTGTTTTTGGGGTTTGTTTGTTTTTTTTTTTTTAAGTGATGTTAGGTTTCTGGCTCAGGATTTTTGTTACTAGGTTTTTTTTAGAATGTTGATTTTAAGTTTATTAACTTCCAATAAGCAAATGTAACCTGTCAAGTATTTTCAGAATTCTTTTTTGCTCAAGAACCATATTCTGTAAAGATCCAAGACATAATAGAAGAAGGCCAATGTGTTTCTGTATTTATGTGGTGTATACAATTTTACAAAGCTGAATGTGACCATACCATGAAAATCTGTAATGCGTTATATATTTTCTTTTAGCTTATTCCTCTCACCACCAGTGATTCCTATCAATAAGTCCATATACAAATCTTATTTTTCTCAGTGATAAAATTACATATACATTTTTAAATTTATATACCTACACATTTATAGAATTTATTCTACATCTGTTTGTTAAAAAAGTATATACAGTTTTCTACATCTTAATTTTGATTCAAAAATGCCACACAAAGATCTCCAATATTAATAATTATGTCTATATTTTGCATTTTGTGGCTGTATATTACATGATGTGGTATATTTATTCTGCTATCCACTTCTACTGATAGATATTTAGTTTGCTTTCAGTCTTTTGCCATTAAAAATGCTGCCACAGGGGCACCTGGATGGCTCAGTTGGTTAAGCAGCTGCCTTCAGCTCAGGTCATGATCCTGGTGTCCTGGGACTGAGCCCCCATCAGGCTCCCAGCCCGGTGGGGAGCCTGCTTCTCCCTCTCCCTCTGCCTCCCCCTCCCCTGCTTATATGGGCATGCTCTGTGTCAAATAAATAAAATCTTACATAAAAAACATGCTGCCACAATAATCATCAGTATACATATATAAAACCTATTAATGTACTCCATACCTTCCCCAATGGGATAGAGTCTCTGAGATGGGATGGTAGAGCAGAAGTTTGTATTTTTTCTAAGATTTATTTATTTTAATTTATTTATTGGAGAGCAACATCAAGAGAGAGCACAAGCACAGAGGGAGAGGGAGAAGCAGACTCCCTGTTAAGCAGGGAGCCCAATGAAGGGCTCCACCAGAACCCTGAGATCATGACCTGAGCCAAAGGCAGGCACATGACTAACTGAGACACCCAGGGGTCCCAAGTATTTCAAGTTTTTAATAATTGCTGCCAGAACGTTCCTCAAAAACTGTTACAATTCACATTGCTGGCACTGCTGTGTTAGAGTACACTTGCCCCACTTGAAAAGCATATGACTTTACTCTTACTTTGCTTCTGCTGAAATTTCTCCTCAAGATCTTCCCTTAACAATTTATAACTACACATTCTCTCTCCCAATTATTCTGTATCAATTTACCTTGCTTTTTCATAGCATTTACCATGACTGAATAGTGTATTACTTAGATATTTGTGTATTAATTTGTTGTCTGTGTCCCACTCCTATATCTCCTTTCCTACATGTTACAAATAAAATAAGTCCAAGGGGCTGCTTTTCAATTAATTGCAGTTAATTCAAATCTGGTTCTTGGTTACAGGTTCCCATGGCCCTTCTATCTTGTTCCTTTCATTCTAGGAAGGCTGCTCAATTGCTATGGCAGCACTATCTAATAGAAATACTGTAAGACACAAATGTGATTCACACATGTAATTTAAAATTGGAATCAGAAATAAAATATAAACTATGTATGCTTAAGAGGTTTATAGCAATGCAAAGAAATAAAAATCTATTATGAGTCAGTATATATGCAAAAGGACCATATAAAAATTCCACAACTAAAAATATAATTAAATTTAAAACTCCAGTTTCAATAGCAGTTGGGACAAAGTTGAAGGGGGAACCAGTGAGCTAGAAAATATATATGAAAAAATTATCCACAATACAGCATAGAGAGACAAGGAAACAGGATATGTGGAAGAGGAAGTAAGACAAAGGATGGAGAGAGAAAGTTAAAAGTTGAATTGGAATGACAGATGGAGAAGAGAAAAAATAGAACACAAAGTTAGAATATGGAAGGAATGAGCATTTTCAGAATTGATTAAATACCAACCAAAGATTGAGGAAGTTCAATGATGTCCAAGCAATATAAAGTAAAACTGAAGAACAAAGAGAAATTAACTTAAAAGCAGACAAAGAGGAGCCTTGCACAATATACATATTCAAAGCAATACCTGTCAAAATTCCACCAGCATTTTTCACAGAGCTCAAATAAAAAATCCTAAAATTTGTATGGAACCAGAAAAAACCCCAAATAGCCAGAGAAATGTTGAAAAATAAAACCAAAGCTGGAGGTATCACAATGCCAGACTTTAAGCTTTATTACAAAGCTATAATAATCAAGACAGTATGGTACTGGCACAAAAACAGACATGTAAGTCAATGGAACAGAACAGAGACCCCAGAAATGGATCCTCAACTCCATGGTCAACTAATCTTCAACAAAGCAGGAAAGAATACCCAATGAAAAAAGACAGTCTCTCCAACAAATGATGTTGGGAAAATTGGACAGCCACATGCGGAAGAATGAAACTGGACCATTTTCTTATACCATACACAAAAATAGACTCAAAATGGATAAAAGATCTAAATGTGAGACAGGAATCCATAAAAATCCTAGAGGAGAACATAGGCAGCAACCCCTTCAACCTCCATCACAGCAACTTCTTGCTAGATACATATCCAAAGGCAAGGGAAACAAAGACAAAAATGAAATATTAGGACTTCATCAAGATAAAAAGCTTTTGCCCAGCAAATGAAACAGTTGACAAAAGCAAAAGACAACTGATAGAATGGGAGAAGATATTTGCAAATGACATATCAGATAAAGGGATAGTATCCAAAATCTATAAAGAACCTATCAAACTCAATGCCCAAAAAACAAATAATACAATCAAGATATGGGCAGAAGACATGAACAGACATTTCTCCAAAGAAGACATACAAATGGCCAACAGACACATGAAAAAATGCTCAACATCACTGGCCATCACGAAGTGTGAATCAAAACCACAATGAGATACCACCTTACGCCAGTTAGAATGGCTAAAATTAACAAGACAGGGAACAACAAATGTTGGCAAGGATGTAGAAAAGGGGGAACTCTCTTACACTGTTGGTGGGAATGCAAGCTGGTGCAGCCACTTTGGAAAACAGTATGGAGGTTCCACAAAAAGTTGAAAATAGAACTACCCTATGACCCAGCAATTGCAGTACTAGGTATTTATCCAAAGGATATAAACATAGTGATTCGAAGGGCACATGCACCCCAATGTTTATGGCAGCAATGTCCAAAATAGCCAAAATATGAAAAGAACCCAGATGTTCATCAACAGATGAATGGATAAAGAAGAGGTAGTATATACAATGGAATATTACTCAGCCATCAAAATGAATGAAATCTTGCCATTTGCAATGATGTGGATGGAGCTAGAGGGTATTATGCTAAGAGAAATAAGTCAGAGAAAAATACCATATGATTTCATTCATATGCGAAATTTAAGAAACAAAGCAGATGAACATAAGCGGAAGGGAAGGAAAGATAAAATAAGATGAAAATAGGGAGGCAAACTATAAAGAGACGCTGAACTCCGGAAACAAACTGAGGGTTGCTGGAGGGGAGAGCTAATTGGGTGATGGGAATTAAGAAGGGCACGTGATATAATGAGCACTGAGTATTACACGCAACTGATGAATCACTAAATCCTACCCTGGTAACTAATAACTCAGTATATGTTTACTAAATTGAATTTAAATAAAGAATTAAAAAAAAATTTAAAAGAAGAAAAAAAGAGCTTTGCAAAGTGTGTTCCATGAACTGGCATTATCAACATCACCGAAAAACTAGTCAGAAATGCAAATTCTTGGGCCCTACTCCAGACTTACTAAACCAAAATCTCAGGGGGTGGGCCCACAAATCTGACTTTTACTAAGCCAATGTTTGAGAAGCACTTCAGTAAAGTATATAATGTCTATTCTCATTCATGAATTCCCTGTTTGTGATTTCACCTAATCTCTAAAATTTATTTGTAACTTGCTGCGCTTTTATTGCCATTCAAAGATATATACATGTACAGAGTAGAAAATTTACATCATCTTATGTATACATTCCCACCTGAGGTTGAAAAAAAGAGACCCTCTGCTTGTTTCAGCTCTCATACTGTAAACCAGCGTCCTTCCCGTAGTCTATTTAGCAGTATAGTTTTTTGAGTTTGGTTGTTTTTTGGTGGGTTTTTTTTTTTCATTGTTGTTCTTTTTCTTTGTGATTTTTCTGTCTACAATGGTCCCCGAGTGTAGTACTGAAGTGCTTTCTGGTGCTACTAAGTGAGAGAAGCTATGCTGTGCCTCATGGAGAAAATCCATGTGTTGGAGAAGCTTCGTTCAGTCTTGAGTTACAGTGCTGCTGCCCATGAGTTCACTGTTAACAAATCAACAACATATATTACATAAAGTGTCTTTAAACAGAAAGACACATAAAGCAAGGTTATGTATTGATTGAGGAAAATGTTGTGACCAGAGGCTCCCAGTAACCTAACCCTGTATTTCCCTGAGGGTCAATGGTTTAGTATTGGCTAATTCTGTGTTTTAATCAACTTTATGAAACGTAACTACCATGAATAATGAGAATCAGCTATATATAAGAACTGCCTATATTAGAAATATAAAAGAAAAGGAACAAAAATACTCAAAGAAACCAAATGCTATTGAGAGGAGAAAAAGTAAATTAATAATGATATGTTCACTTGATGAAATATAATGCAGAGGGGAACATTAATTAATTACATAATTAATATACATGATATACGTATGTAATATATAATTATATTAATATTATGATATGAAAAAATGATGTTAAATGGGAAAAGAAAAGTCCCAAGAGAGGAAATTCAACATGATCATAGAGTCCAAAAAGCATGAAAACTAAACAATATATTGTTTAAGGACACAAACATATATGTCAAACCATAAGGATTAAAAGCAAAGAAATAACAAATCCCAAATTCAGGATAGAGTCACTGCTAGAGGAAAACAGAGATATGATAGAGGAGAAGCATTTACATAAAAAAAAATTGAATAGTAGATACAAAAGTACTCAGGATACTGTAAAAAAATATAGGAAAGAATGGGTGGATGGTAAGTAGTGCAAAGGGTATGCATCACAAAGAGGTTTTCTTTGAAAAGTAATGGCAATGTTATAGTAATCAAATTTGATTGTTAATTTTTATATTTATTTTGCTAGAATGACCTAAAAAATTTTTAAACAGATACAAATTTCAAAACATCTTTTTTGAAATGCAAATGCAAGAATTATTAACTTGAGGTGAAATGCTGGTTTAAAATGTTTTACTGAAAGATAAAAACCATAAATACAGACTAATATCATTAATGAATAATATATTTATCTTGTGGCTTATAGTTTATGAGGCTTTTCTACATATATTTAAATCTATTCTCACACATTGTTATTTTTAGATGAAGATTTTTTAAGAGGTTAAAAAAATCAAAGCACAAAAATCTAGGACTTCAGATTCCAAAGTAGTGGTCTTTCAAGTATACAGCTGTGGTTATTATACTCCCTAGTATCTTTGTACAGAATCGTTTCAAAACACTTTAAATATTATTTCAATTGATTTTATATGATGTAGAAGTATAAAGCTCACCTAAGGTGAACATCAGCTGTGACAAAACATAATATACGTACATTGTTCGTATGAAATGTTTGAACGGATGCCCAAGAGCATCATTTTCCCCATGAACTGTCTAGCCCTACCACAATGAAGCCACCAATGTCCCCACTCTTATACTTTCTCTTTTTAAATATTTTTAAATCTAAGATTTCATTAGCCATGGAACTTCAATCCAGTGAAGAGCCCTTTGAGTGATCCTCACAATCGGTCAATTACCAAGTGTGAACTTTCAACTGTAAGTGTTTTATATGTGGTATAAATCTAAGATCAGCTTTAAACACCGAAGTGGCTATCAACTTGATCAAGTAATTAGTGCATCATTCTTTAGTCTATCATGGATCAGAATCCAAATACATTGCTTCGAAGATATTCAGTACAATCAGGCCATTACACTTGAATAACATTAAAGGGAATTTTAATTTAAAACATAACACAGAGAGCAATACGGTATTTTTCCTTCCTTCCCTTCTCTAGGAGGTTGTCTGTGGACACTTGAATTTACTGTGCTAAATAATATTGTTCTAAGTTAAAAGCCTCAGCAAATTGCTGAAAACATTGAAACATAAAATAAAACTCAGTAGATTTACTGAAAATATTTTTTTTCTTCACTTAACATGGTTATACAATGTGTCAATTATCTAGTCACTCAGAATTCTGAGGAAGAAAGAAACAACTTTCTCTATAGAGAATCAGTTGGCTTTCATAATACGCAGAGTATATTTGCATAATAACACTGCTACAGCTGCAAGGTTAAATCCATTAATTTATTGGGAACAGAACAGGCTGTTCTGGTTGGCTGTTGCAAAAATTGCTTTTTGCACTTGTCTTCTCCACCATCAAGTATTTGCTACGAGCACACAATTACTGCAGCAAAGCCTATGTTGCCAAGCAAGAAACCTTATTTAACATGGAAAGTGGTGAACACTTCACTTTCTGAAAATGAAAAAAATTAATCCTGAAAAGCTTCCTTATTAACATTTTCTCCTTCTCCTGTTGTATCATAGGATAATGTAGAAGATGGCAATTTGGATGAAGGTTAACTAGATGAACCCATTTCTGTAGCAGTTCTCAAGTGCAAATGTCATCCCCAAACAGTCTCTCTTCATAACCAGAAATAATCTCAAAGCCTCCTTAGATATTTTCCCCCTAAACAGTAAATTTAAAAATACTTACCTCCAAAAGTCACTAGCTGAAAAAAACATCTGTTGAAGTTCACATTATACACTCAAGAACTCCTATTTCATAAAGGTAAGGCAAGTGTACAGCATTTTTATGAATTCATAGCAAAAATCTTTAAAAAAAAATAAAGGGATAGACCAAAAGTTAAATTACATTTTGAAAATGAACCATATTCAGCCAAGTATCAATAATGAATATAACTTATAACTAAGTTGAGAAACTTTTTCCTGTCCAGGAAAACTAAATCACAGGAAACAAAAATTAATAAGAATACTCAATTTTTTTAGACAATTTATAAAATGTTTACCTTGTTAAAAAAAAAATTAAGTCAGTTATAAATATAAGTAACATGAATTTATAACTACATCCAGGCCACAGTAGACTCTGGAGTGAGAGGAGAGGGTCAGACAAAACAGCAGACACAAAGAGTGGAGGGAGAGAGGAAATAGACGGAGAGAAAAATGATAGTGTAAAAAATAAACCCTTTACTTCATCAACCCAGTTATTTGCTTCCTGCACCTACTCTGGGCCCAAGAGAAATGCAAATAGGTAACTACGAGAATTCTTTTGAATTTTTCCATAAAAAGTTAGTATTCAATAAATGCTTTCAGTATTATGTTGGAAATCCTTTAAAAAGCACAAAGATCACAAATATATTGGGGGGGAATAGGAGGGTGGTTTGGTAAAAGTGGGACATTTTCCTTCAAAACTAAGAAGGTCAATATCACAGTATTTGTACATTTTCAGTACCTGCAGTAACAAAGCATTTTTGTGCCTTGGTTTAGAATGCCTGTTTCTCTACCTTCTTAACCTGTCAATTTTCTATTATTCTTTCAAGGCCCAAGTCAAATATATCATCATCTATGAAGCCATCCTAGATCACCACAGTCTAAATCAAATGTTTCTTCTTCCACATTCCCATATTATTTCTTATTATGAATAAGAATTTATTATGAATTTATGAAACTGAATTTGTATTACAATCAAATTGTGTTTCTTAAAGGAAGAGGATGTCATTTACCTATTAGCCCCAACACCTTGAATAATTTTAGAAAGTTGCCTTGTAAGATCTATTTAGTGATCTATGTTGACTGAAATTCCTTCAGCAAAAAGTATTTTGTTGGCCTAATTCCAGTATGCCAAAATGTCTCCTTTACTTTTATTAAAAAAAAAAAAAATTGTGTATACACACACACACACACACACACCATTAACTGAGACTGACCATCCTTTAAGGTGGCTCTAATCAATCTAGCAGCCGAGAGTGATTTCTTGAAAGCCTATGCCAGAGCACTACTCTATTCATAAGTCCACAATAGTTTCCCATTTCAATCAGAGTACAAACCAGAGTCTTTATAACTACCTACAAATCCTTTGCTCCCTCTGACTTTATTTGCTCCCACTCTCTTCCCACCCCTCCATTTGAGCGACAGTGACATCCTCACTAGGCCCATCTCACCACAGGGCCCTTTTTCTTGATTCTCTCACTGCCTGAAATGCTCTTAGATAACCCCACGATTCACCCCTGGACTATCAAATATTTATTTAAAATTCATCTCAGCTACCTTATGTACCTTATGTAAGATTATGCTCTCTGACACTTCCTATTCTTATCAACTCTCTTTCCTTATTAACAAGTATTTCTCCCTAACATATAATACACAGAGGCATCACCACCAGACACTACCATCATATACACTTACTTAGTCTCACAAAAAACATAAGCTCCAGAAGGGCAGGGATTTTTTTCTAATTTACTCACTGTTCTATTCTTAGAGAATAGAGTCTGACCCATGGTAGGCTCCCAATAAACATGCTGAACATTGATAGAATCAGTAAAAATTTTTGCATATCTTTTCACAAAGTGCCTTTGAGTAAACAGATTGTTGGCATTTGCTGCCCTGTTGTACTTTTAAGCTTTTTACTTAAATGGCTATGTTCCAAGGCTGGAGGGTAGAGAACCAAAGGTAAGATATTATCCAATGTGGGAGTGAAAAAGTAAACAATGAAATGCATTGTGTTGGGGCAGCGAAGTCACACAAGGACTGAGAATATGTGAATCACAGTTGTCTCCTGTTTACCTTCATCAGAATATCCTTATATTAGGACTTAAGTCATGTATACACACATCAGATAATTCAGAAATATTTGCACATCTGTGTTCACAGCAGCACTACTCACAATAGTCGAGATGGAAGCAATCCATATCTACTGACAGATAAATGTAAAAAGAAAAGGTGGTATAAATAAACCATGGAATACTATTTAGGCTTAAACAGTAAGGAAGCCCTGCTACAGCATGCATGAACCTTGAAGACATTATGCTAGTAAAGTAAGCCAGTCACAAAAATGCAAACACTGTCAATTCCACTTATATGAAGAATTTAATTTAGTTAAACTCATAGAAATTAAAAGTAGAATAATGGTTGCCAAGGACTGAGGGGAGGGAGAAATCAGGAGTTGTTCACTGAGTATAGTTTCAGGTTTGCAAGATAAAAAAGTTCAAGAGATCTATTGTATGTGAATATATTAAACTCTTAACTATACACTTAAAAACCATAAAGATGATAAATTCTAAGTTATGTACCTTTTACCACAATTAAATATTTTTTAAAAGAAGAGAAATGGGTAAAGCTCTGCAATGCCAGATAAATCAGATTTATATCCATAAATGCATATTTGTGCTTTCAAAGGTCGTTTCCACATTGGTTTATTTAAAGAAAGCAAATTCTATAATCAAATAAAATCATTTAATGACAACTGGCAACCATAAATTTTAAGCTGCTCTTCAAAGAAAATTATCTATAAAGACACTGACTTTCTTAAAAATAACAAAATTTATACTGGAGTATAGTTATTTTTAAGTTAAAGAATACATTGTAGTTGTTTCAGATGTAACAATAATTGTAAACACTTAATACTTTTATTTCACTTTAAGTACTTGCAAATAGTTGAAAATCATTTGTGTTCATGCTCTTAATATTGGCAGTTGCAGTACATCTATGATTACTGCATAGACACAGTTTAATGAGAATGTTAATTATCAAAATCTTTGTTTGAATAATAAAAACATCTGCTACCTATATGCTATTTTGCTGTTACATGCTAACTATCTCCAAATAAAAATCAGTGTGTATTATGTTTTCCTTTATACAGACATGTTGTGAATTGAACTGTGTCCCCCCAAAAGGTATTTTCAAGTCCCAACTCCCAATACGTAGAATATGACCTTATTTGAAAAAGCATCTTCACAGATGTAATCAAGTTAACTCAAAGTCATACTGGTTCAGGGTGGGCTCTAAATCCAATGACTAGTTATCGTTATAAGAGAAATTTGGACAGAGAGAGCATGCCATGTGAAGACAAAGATCAGAGTGATGCATCTACAAACTAAGAATGCCAAGGACTGCCAGAAACCACCAAAAAATAGAAGATTGGCACGAACAGATTTTCCCTTAGACCCTCCAATGGGAATCTTTCCTGCCAACCACCTGATTTTGGACTTCTAGCCTCTCAACTGTGAGAGAATATTCTAACCCATCTAATCTCTGGTATTTGTTAGAGCATCTCTAGGAAGCTGATACAATACACAGACACGTGCATGTGCACAGGAGCAAAATGTGCATGAAGGAACATGGGCACTTGAATTTCACAAACCTAGATTCAAACTTTGCTCCACTGAATACTTGCACTATGATACTGAACAAGTTACTTATCCTCTGACACCCACTTTCTCCTGTAAAACTGCAATAATTGCATTGTGAAGATTAACTGAAATAACATATAATGACCAGAATCTGCCACTTGAGAAGTTCAACAAATAAAAGTAACAACACCTGACATTAGAGCTGGGTTGCATACACTATGCCCAAATGTACCAATACTTTTAGTTAACTTCGTCTTTCCGTCACGTTCAATATAGGAAAACTAGCTTCTTAGAAAAGAGATATAAGATCATTTGCCTAAAATTCATATCCTACTAATGCAAAGTGGATAGGACTGCAAACATACATGTGTTTTCAATGACCACTTTCATTCGCTACCCACTTACATCCTATATTATTTATTATAAAAATGGACTGTGTCCTTGGCTTTTTGATCATAACTCACATTTCTATAGAACATTTTTTTCATGTGATAGTAGAGCTGCTTCCCATTATAGTACTTATTTAACCTTGAACATTAATAACAGCATATAGATCATAGTAGATTCAGGATTCAGGATTTTAGGATGATCTGTAGAAAAGTAAATGTAATTTTAAATACCACAGATTTGGAAAGTCAATGACAAATTCAATTATGTCCATGGAACTATGGGTAGAAGAGTGAATGAATGGTCTAGCAAACAAGACAAATGTGAAATGGTTGTGAGAATTAGGTTCAGCCTTCAGACACAGACCCTAGAGCACAAGAGGGATAGCTCTGTTCAAATAGGTAAAGTTTCAATGAGATAGGAAAGAGTATCAATTTATTCTGCTTTGTTCAAAAAACAGTACTTGGGTTATCAGACCAAAATTATGTAAAGGCAGATTTTGAATCAATTAAGAAATAGTTTTATGCCAATTTGAGCTCTCCCCTGATGGAATGGGCTGCCTTGAAACAGAGGTTTCTGAAAAAGTATCATCATCAGCCAAGGCTACCATATGGTTGGGCTAGGGAAACTTTTGAGTTCCACAATCTCATAGCTTTTTAGGTAAGAGTAACTAAACTTATTTGGTAGCTAACTTGAAGGAATATAAACTTTCTGAGAACAGACTGTTCTACTGCAAATCCAGTGATAAAATTTACCTTTCTGGACTCAAAATTTACATTTCAAAAGATGTCCGATGTAAACATAGGAAAAGTTGATCGATCTCATTAGTTATCCATAACAACAACAACAACAACAGCAACAACAACAACAATAAAAGCCACATTCACCCACCAGAATGGCTAACATTAAACATTCTGACAATACCAAGTGTTTATAAGGAAGTTTTGTGATGGGAAGCATGATATATTGTTGCCAGGTATGTAAATTTTTAATACCCATTTTGGAAAATTCACTGATTCTACTAAAGCTAAAAATATGCATCTCATATAGCCTAACAATCACACTGTAGGTATATATCCCCCACCAAAAGTCATCATAATATTAACTAAAAGACATGAACATAAATACCCACAGCAATAATATTTATTGACTCAAAAAGCTGTCAACAAGGTAAATAAATTGACACAGTTTTTCCAATGGAATATATAGTAATGAAAACAAATGGACTACTCTTCCAGCGGAAATATGAGTGAATCTCAGTAATAATTTTGAGTGAAAAAGATAGACACAAAAAAGGCACATATGGTATGATTCCATTTTTTAAATAAAGTTCAATAAAAGGTGTATCTAATCTATGGTGTTAAAAATCAGGATAATGGGGGCGCCTGGGTGGCACAGCGGATAAGCATCTGCCTTCGGCGCAGGGCGTGATCCCGGCGTTATGGGATCGAGCCCCACATCAGGCTACTCCGCTATGAGCCTGCTTCTTCCTCTCCCACTCCCCCTGCTTATGTTCCCTCTCTCGCTGGCTGTCTCTATCTCTGTCAAATAAATAAATAAAATCTTAAAAAAAAAATCAGGATAATGGCTACCTTTGGCAAGGAAGGAGGGTTTCTGGAATAATAATAATACTCTACTTTCTGATTGGTAGAGAATTCATGGTAGAATATCTACCCTGAAAAAAAATTCATCAAGCTTAACACTTTTAATTGTCATACTTTATATATGTTCTGCTTCAATAAAATATTTAGTGTTTTATAAAGTTAATTTGCTATCTGTGAAATAAGAATATACGTAGAAATCCAGAAAATGATTACTATACTTTCTCATCTAATCCCAAGAGTTTAGTAAAGACATTTAATTCCTTGCACAGTGTTGTTTACAGAAATATAGACTATTAGAGCCTAAAGAAAACATAGAAGTTATCTGCCCCAAATTCAGGAATGAGGGCTAGACAATACAGAAAAGAAATTGAGGCCTAAAGGAGGAATCTTCCCTAAATTCAGTCAATAACTAGATACAGAGCAAGGCACAGAACCTAGATACGTGACCCCATGTCTAATGTGTTCCTTCTATGTTGGAAATCCAGGATTTTTCTTTCATAACCACAAGGCTACCTTTCCCATAATTTGTGGATCAGCTAATTTTAATTTCCTCTTTCTTCCAAGTCTGCTGAGAATTACTGCATAAAGGTTCAAGACATGGACATAGTTTCCACAAGACTGAGTTTAGAGTCTACCTGAAAATGAAAAATGGTGCTGATATTTACAAAATGAAAACTAGCAAGCTAGCCTTATGGCTCAGCAACCGAATGTTCCACTATGGCACAAATTGCTTGGCACGTTATAAATCTTCCGTCTTAAGTTCTGAAAGACAGAATGAAGACCTAGGGGACTTTGTTGGTTCCAGTGATCTATCAAGTAACTTCAAGAGCTGAAAAAATTTGCATCATTTGGCATATATAATGCCAAATACATTCAACCCAGGGAGATAGTAAATCAATATTCCCCTTAAATTATGAGACAATACAGCAAGCACAGGAGCACAGCACCTGCCAGACACAAGAGTACCAAACAGAATTATCATTCAACCCAAATACCAGAAACTAAACATTCAGATCGTTAAACTGCCCACCGTGACATACTACATGGATAGCATGTAAAACATATAGGTATACACATTTAAAAACACATACAATATTTAACTGATGCCACCAAAAAAGGCACTTTATGTTAATACAAGGTCTAAGAATGAAATATTTATGCTCATATCAATTGATGCTAGTGTTTGAAGTTAGTCATTAAAATTTCATTAATTGCTTATTGGTGTGAGACTATGCTTCTAAAACTCCATTAAAAGATTCTCATAGTTCATGATTTATGTACTGATAAAGTGTTAGAGTCAATGTGATACTATTTGCTTAACCACAATCCAGTGATATGCACTATGTCAAGTGGTCATAGGGATATGTAATGCAAGACTGAATTTTTGGGGTAACAAAATATTTTAGAGATATGAAGAAGCAATGGCATGTTATTAAGCATTTTAATTTAGATTTTACACATATTTTTCCATTTAACCACAACTACTATTTTTGATTTTATGGTATTTTCTCAGTAATATTTTTTGTCACATTTCAAGAGGTTGGCTGAACTGCATTTGGCCAATATGGTAAATATTGTAAACAAAGGTCTCTATTACTTTTCAGTGTTACTTGCATAACTGGGTAAATATATATGTTTGGAAAACAATATCTATAAAGACTTAAATCCATTTCATCTTATTTGTACTTCACTCACTGTTCAAAAGGAGTTAACTTCAATGGGAAAGCATGGTTTTTCTCCGATGATATGCTACTATATTTAGATAGACATTTAATTTTCATTTTTTCAAAGTAAATTTGTTAAGAGCAATGGAATGTATAGTTAAATAATACTAATTTATATAAAATACCTTGTAAGCAATTTTTATGCTATTTAATATTAAAATTTGCTATAAAAATGCAGCTGATAGCAATATAGCTTTACATAAAAAAAACTCTTGCTTTTTTATATGAATATAGCCTACGTAAAACACATAGATATCAGTACATAATAAATAAGAAATGCAGATCCACTTATAAGATCATCAAGATTGTGCCTGGAACAATTTCAAGGGATACCACTTACTTCCTGGCTTCTATGAATTGCCCAACTGTAATAGCACAGAGAATACCCAACATGGCCCTACACAATGGCCCTAAATAAGCACCACAGCAAATAATTCAAATGTAATAAAAATACAGCCGAGCTAAATATTTCATGAAAGGAATTTCTGCACACCTTACAAAATTAGGATTTTGACTGTGAATTTGTATACGATGAGATGGTTTGTAGGAAAACAATCAAGCTTTCTCTCAACAGGAATGCTTTCATTAACTCTAGTCAAGTTATCTTGCCTCACTCATCTCTGTTGGGGCAAATATTTCTTTGCAACTCAATAGAACTCAGGACACAACCCCATTTCTGCAATGTAATTGGTATTTTTAATAACCATGAGTCATCTAGAAAAGGTTAAATTATGCTTTAAGCTTTCTGATTAATAAGGAAAGCAAGTGAGTGATAAAGTTGTTCAAAGTTTCTCCTGTGAGTTCTCATAAAGGAGAAACTGATTTTGATGATACCCTCATTAACTTTTTTTATAATAACAGAAGCAAATTTTATCCTCCTTATACTCTTCATTTCAAGCTAAGACCAAGGAGTTCAGTAAAAGTGTTTCAAAAAACATAGCTTTATCGGAGCCGAAGTTTAAAAGAATCACAACTGATAGCATGTATTGAGTGTTTACCATATAGAAGATACTATACTAAAAGCTTCAGGTAAATTAACTCTTTAATCTTCAAAATAACTCTAATCTTGTTTTATTTTGATTCCTACAGTAGACATAAGGAACCTGAGGCTTTCTCTGAGATTGGGCAATAGCCTAATCACTATGCCTTCCCTTCTCATCTTGGGGAAGAAGAAACACAAGCATTACCAAAAGACATCAAAGCTACTTGCAGGAACTCTACACGTCCCCAACATTTAGATATGTCCTGTCCATGTGGGGTTCCTCCTTGCTCTAAGTCACTACAGTAAAGAGCTACTAAGTAGAAAACATTCTCTTTCTCAAGTGTGTCAGTTAAGAAAAAAGTTTAAATCAGCACCAATTACCCAAAAGAATTAAACTGCATATCCTTCAAAAAATTACCACTTAATATTACTAAGTAACCTACTCACAGAAATTGGGTAGTTCTGAATTCAGCAATGTTTTCTAAGAATCGAATATAACATCCTATATTATTGATGAAAAATCAGGTAAGTGAACTCTGGGGCTGACATTAAAGACTTTTAATCTAAACCCATCCTGAAGAGATGCCACCTGAGGAAATAACTATGGGCAAGGCCAAGATTTTCCTCATAAAATAATTACCGATTATGTTCCAACCACAAACAAATGAACAATTTAGGTGCCAAAGACCTTAATGAAGCTAAATCTTTTTATTTAAACATACTTAATTGAAAGTGAGACCTCTATATATGTAGAGGCTACACTTTTCACTATCAAATAACCATCAATAATGATACATCATTTTTACCCTGTACATAAATGTTTCAATATTGATTTTCTTGACAGTTCTAAATAATGTTTTCCTATTAATAACCTAGAAGGAATTAAGGCTCAAACATAATAATTCTTTAAAGATAAACTAATTATATTTATAAAAAGGTCTCTGGGTCAATGGCTTTTTATTTAATACAGGATATTATTGCCCTTACTCCAAAAATGAATATGCTTTCTTAGTTTTAATAAGGCAAAAAAATATTCCTCTTGTTTATTAAAAAAGTTATGTGTTTTCTTAATAGAATTGCATAAAGGGAAATGACTTTTTATTTCAGATGAATTTCCATTATGAAGGCAGACAGAATAAAAAATGTCTAATAATTAACTCTTAACATTATACATGAAATTATTGATATAGCATTCTTTCTCATCCTCAGAGATGCAGCATATTATAATAAAATGAAAAGAGATCTTTCCAAACTGATAAAAACCAACCTACAAATTTTTCACAAATATTATGATTTTGAACAAATCTCTATCTTGGTGGCTTGGTTTTCTATATCTAATGAATACAAATAACTTTCCAATGTAAAAATGAACAATCAGAGAATCTTAAGATCCTGTAAGAAAAAATGCATATATTAACACTGAATAAGTTAACCTTATTCAGTGAAAATTGCATTCTGTCAGTCAAAAAAGATACCAAAAACACCGAGGTGAGGTATTTGACTAAAAGCATAACTAAATTCACAAACATCAATTAAATAAAGTTTCCCTCTGTTAACCTTTTTGAAAATAGTTAAAACATTATATATATATGTACATATACATATATATATATTTGAAAATAAAATTAGAAAATATTCCAGAAAAGTAGCTACATAGTACATTTCTAATGGCCTAGAAAAGGCATTTTTTAATGAAAATGTTTATTGTATTCTGTATATTCAGATTCTTACATTCAAAATTCTGTCTCAAAGAAGAAAAACTGAATACCAATGGTTTCAAGCAATGTCCCAGAAGCAAACAGAGGATGCATTAAAGAGAGGTGAGGGCAGCATTAAGGAAACCAACAGCACACAAGGACTAATGACAATAGGAAGCCCTTGGGCTTTAAAGGGAGCAAGGAGAGGGGGCAGTATTATTGGAACCTAGGAAGAGTGAGAGCTGTTGAAATGGGGCCATGTGACAAGAGATGTGGCCATAAGTAGAACAGTTTGCTTTCATCTGTCAAATATAGTCCCATAGGGGTTAATGATAAACATCCTGAGCAATCTCTTCCCATTCACCAAATTCTTGCCTGCCTCTTCCATTGGCTGAACCCAGAAGAGTAAGGCTCGTGAGCAGATGATGCAGTTCATTAAGATCAGTCTCTTAGGGTACAGACCATGCAGAGAGGAGGAGAATGGATCTGAAGAGGTGAACAGGATAACCTGCATAATTATCCTGTGCTAACCATTAAGCTGGAATCTAAGAAAACAAAAATGAGCCTGCTATTGCCCTTACCCTTTAAGGATTAAGTCTTGTAAGCGGTCAATAGACATTTGGGCTGTTTCCATAATTTGGCTATTATAGATAATGCTGCTATAAACAACAGGTGCATGTATCCTTTGAATTAGAATGTTTGCACTCTTTAGGTAAATACCTAAGTAGTGTAATTGCTAGGTAGGGTGGTCCTCTTTTTAACTTTTTGAGGAACCTCTATACTGTTTCCCAGAGTGGCTGTGCCAGTTGACATTCCCACCAACAGTGCAAGTAGTTCCCCTTTCTCCACATCCTTGTCAATAACTGTTCTACCTTGTGTTGTTGATTTGGCCATTCTCACAGGTGAGACTACTACACCGTAGTTTTGATTTGTATTTCCCTGATAAGTGATGTCAAGCATCTTTTCATATGTCTGTTGGCCATCCACCTATCTTCTTTGGAAAAATGTCTACTCATGTCTTCTGCCAATTTTTAATTGGATTATTCATTTTGGGGGTATTGAGTTTCATAAGTTCTTTATAGATTTGGATACTAACCCTTTATCAGGTATGTCATTTGCAAATACCTTCTCCCATTCTGAAGGTTGCCTTTCAGTTTTGTTGATTGTTTCTTTCCTGTCCATTAGATTTCTAATTTGATGAAGTCCCGATAGTTTATTTTTGCCTGTTTCCCTTGCCTCCAGCAACGTGTCTAGAAAGAAGTTGCTATGACTTATGTCAAAGAGGTTACTGCCTTTTGTTCTCCTCTAGGATTTTTATGGTTTCAAGTCTCACATAAATTTAGGTCTCTCATCCATTTTGAATTTATTTTTGTGGATGGTGTGAGAAAGTGGTCCAGTTCCCCAACACCATTTGTTGAAGAGACCATCTTTTTCCCATTGGTTATTCTTTTTTGCTTTATCAAAGATTAGTTGACCATATAGTTGTGGGTCCATTTCTGGGTTTTCTATTCTATTGAGCTATGTGTCCATTTTCATGCCAGTCCATACTGTCTTGATCACTACAGCTTTGTAATGTAAGCTGAAGTCCAGAATTTTGATGACTCTAGCTTTGCTTTGCTTTTTCAAGGTTGCCTTAACTATTCGCAGTCTTTTGTGCTTCCATACAAATTTTAGGTTTGTGAAAAATGCCAATGGTATTTTGACAGGAACTGCATTAAATTTGTTGATTGTTTTGGATAGTGTAGACATTTTAACAATATTTGTTCTTCCAATTTATGAGCATAGAATGTCTTTCCATTTCCTTGTGTCCTCTTCAATTTCTTTCACCCTTGTTTTATAGCTTCCAGAGTACAGGGGTTCCATGTCTTTGGTTACGTTTATTTCTCGGTATTTTCTTGGTGTTGGTGCAATTGTAAATGGAATTGATTCCTTTGTTTCTCTTTCTGCTGCTTCACTATTAGTGTATGGAAATGCAACAGATTTCTGTACATTGATTTCATATCCTGCAAGTTTACTGAATTCATCTATCAGTTCTAGCAATTTTTTGGAGTCTTTCAGGCTTTCTATATAGAGTAACACGTCATCTGCAAATAGTGACAGTTTTACTTCTTCCTTGCCAATTTGGATGCCTTTTATTTCTTTTTGTTGTCTGACTTATGTGGATAGGACTTCTAGTGCTATGTTAAATAACAGTGGTGAAAGTGGACATCCCTAGTTTGTTCCTAATTGTAGAGGAAAAGCTCTCAGTTTCTCCCCAATGAGGACGATATTAGATATGGGTTTTTCATATATGGCCTTTATTTGTTGAGGTATGTTCCCCGCAAACCTGCTTTGTTGAGGATTTTTATCATGAGTAGATACTGTACTTTGTCAAATGTTTTCTCTACATCTACTGAAATGATATTGTTCCTATCCTTTATTAATGTGGTATATCACATTGATTCTCCACCCCCTCAATTTCATCTGCAGGTGACTAAGTCTAAATTGAGTCTCTTATAAGCAACATATAGATGGGGCTTTTTTTTTTTATCCATTTTGACACATTACGTCTTTTGATCGCAGCATTTAGTCTGCATAAAAAAAATCAAAAGATATAGGGTTCTTAATATTTCTTAGAAAACAATTCCCTTTGAGAATATGATTAACACTAGAGATACATTGCCTATAAGTGCACATACGTAGACTATTTGGCAAGGATCATACATGAACAGATTAAGAACATGAGAAAGCAAAATAGGGACACCTCAGTGGCTCCGTCGGTTAAGCATCTGTCTTCGGTGCAGGTCATGATCCCAGGGCCTTGGGATCAAGTCCCGTATCAAGCTCCCTGCTGAACAGGGAGCCTGCTTCTCCCTCTGCCTGCCACTCCTCCTGCTTGTGTGCACACACTCTGACAAATATAATCTTTAAAAAATAAATAAAAAGAAAAATATTGGAATCAATCACTACTTTTCACTATAGTTTGAGAAATCTATACAAATAAGTATATATAGTAAAGTTTGACAGAAAAGGAAAATCTTTGATTTAAAAAAGGAGATCTTTGATTATTAAAACTAACACAAGAGGAATGCAAAAAATTGAAGTAGAGTATATGGTAGATTATAACGGAACCTTATAACGGTGATGTTTACCCTAAAACTGCATCTACATACATTTTTTTTATTCTTAACACTGTATCTATCATTTCAAGATGCACCATCTATATTATGTAATAGTGCATTATGAAAAATGGTCAATGAACTATGACAATGTTTATCACTCAGAATTTCTATATTTATTGAACCTATTTATGCATAATTTAATAATGTATCAGCCTGTCCATATGTAAACAAAATATGCTACATAAATTTGTTAAGGTATTCCCCAAATGTCTCACTTTTATAGTCCAAATCTTCTGGATCTTTTTGATTCAGAGTTGTAAACTTTCATAATTCTTCACACAATGTCCTAACCCATCAAAAGTAATGATATTGCACTTTTGTCTCCAGGATTTTCTTCCAATTGGCTAACATCAATTCTGTGAGTTTTGGGGATGTTTTCCTATTTGATGGCACTTGAATTTTCATTTTTTTCAACTTAATCATGTCTTGCTGGAAGTTAAACAGCTTCTGTTCAAAGCCAGTAGGAAGTTTGTTAAATTCAACAACTTGCACAATACATAAATCAGTCATAATAGACTGTCTGCTTTGAAATTCCTTTTATCTATTCTGAGTGATTTGGCAATTTCTCGTTCCCTCAGTTCCAACTCTCTGTGCATGATAAGCCATTCTTTTGCATAAATCTTAGTGACAAAATGTAATAGACCATCTACCTCAGGGTATTTTCCTTTCTTGGCCCACGAAAAGTACTTTGTCGTCACTCCGCAAGAAAATATAAACTCATAGTTGTTCCTCCAATGATGGATACTGGCTTCGTTGATATTAAAGTACACTCAGCTGTGTTTTGCCATCCCTTTCTGTGTACGAAGTAACTTCATTTCAATCTCCAATCATGGTGTAATATATCTGAAGACATTTTAAACGATTAAACTCAACATGTGTAAAATACTAATACTTATAACCAATACTTATAACTCAGCTGAAGTGACATTAATATAAACAACTATGATATGGCAGGCAGTGTTGTGTATGCAAAATTCCAGCCTGAATGCTAGCCATTTTACAACACCCTTGATCATAGAGCACGTCCTAATTTCAGAGATGTCAAAATGTGTTTCAAAACATTTGTATTTTGTATTTTAAATCTAATAAAATATAGTTGCTTAAATCCTCTTCATTAGTTAATGGTATAAGTTCAGTTGCTAAATAAAGTGCAAGTTTAGTAGCTGGACATATAAACTATGTTTTCATTCTAAATCAAAACTTACACTAAATTACCTGAATTATTCTATTTTTCACCTTATATCGATGTTATGCTATATCAATTTTTTATCAAGTTACTAAAATTTTAATAATCTAAAAATATTCAGAGACCTATATAAACTCACCTGGCAATTATGAAAACACTTCATTATTAACCTTTCACCATGTAGTATTTACAGACTCTTTAGCATCATATAAGAAAAGTTCAAAATCATCTTTCAGAGGACACCTATTGAGACTTACCTAAAGTGGCCCTCTAGGCAAATATTATAGAATTTCTCTAACAATACAATTTAAATGACTTACTGTTCTAAATATTTATCTGGAAATCTAAAAACTTACCTTTTGTTATTTACTACTATTTTATAATGTCTTCGCAGGTACTGTAAATTCCTTTTATACTCTATCAATTTTAAGAAATTTTAAGAAATGTTATGTACAGAGCCAATCAATGTAATACTAGTTTTGGTCAAAAGTAAAGGTAAGATAAAATCATAAAATAAGTAACTTCATTACAAGGCTTACAGACTGGTCCTGAAAGCAGTTCAAGTGAGAATGTGGCTCAATTGTAAAGATGTGAGCCGTGTGAACAATAGTGCAACATAGAGCAGCTGCTCAACTTGAGTTCCTTAAAGAAAAAGTTTAGTTCAGATGTATATTTCTGACACGTTTACTAAAATGTTAAGGTTTACATTTTTTCTTTTTCCACATGTCCTATATCTGACAAGTGTCTGCCAAGTTATTTCTTAGGAATACTTATAACATCCGAGAAAAAGAAAACTCTTTAATAGCGCTCTTACCCCCTTCCAAGTATTACACAAGATTCTCAATTTTAGGATGGTCATTGATTTTATCATAATCTCTAAATTTTGATTTAAAAATCAGGAAACAAACAGCTTTGAAAAGTTAAATGCTCTCTGTACGTTTTTATTTCTGGCGATACTTTCTAATCCTGTGATCACATTTGTTGGGCACATGTGTACTTTACTAACTTTAGAGGATTTGTGGCACATGCTGAGACATAGAAAGAAAAGAGAAAAGAAAGAAAAAGAGAAAAGAAAAGAAAAGAAAAGAAAAGAAAAGAACTGAAAAGAAAAGAAAAGAAAAGAAAGAACTACATCACAGTCTAATACTTTCCCACCCAACTCCTTTCTCTCCTTTGAACAGTCAGACCAGTATTACAGCCAGTAGCTCTTCCTTACCTCCCTATTTTTTCATTTGCTCTCGATTTTTTTTAAAGATTTTATTTATTTATTTGACAGAGAGAGACAGCCAGCGAGAGAGGGAACACAAGNCCATTTGCTCTCGATTTTTTTTTAAGATTTTATTTATTTATTTGACAGAGAGAGACAGCCAGCGAGAGAGGGAACACAAGCAGGGGGAGTGGGAGAGGAAGAAGCAGGCCCCCAGCAGAGGAGCCTGATGTGGGGCTCAATCCCAGAACGCCGGGATCACGCCCTGAGCCGAAGGCAAACGCTTAACGACTGAGCCACCCAGGCGCCCCTCAAATGTGTTTCTAATAATTATCTTACACTTTTAATCCTATCTGAGTCTGCTTCTCAGATGACCCAGGCTAACAGAGTGATCTTCTAGAATCTTTGCTGTTTTACGATTCACATTTAAGTCTATAATTTCTCTGGAATTGATCTGTGGATGATATAAAGAGTCAAAATTTATTTTTCCCATATGAATATTCAGTTGTTCTGGCACTATTTATTGAAGTTTATCAATTTTCTACTGCTCTTCAATGTCATCTTTTCCATAAATCAGATGTCTTTTTTTTTTAAGATTTTATTTATTGATGAGAGAGAGGGAGAGAGGCAGAGGGAGAAGCAGGCCCCCCGTGGAGTGGGGAGTCCAACACGGGACTCAATCCCGGGACCCCAGGATCACGACCTAAGCCAAAGGCAGATGCTTAACAGACTGAGCCATCCAGGTGCCCAATCAGACGTCTTTATATATGCGGATGTTTCTGGATTCACTACCTGCATCAACATGGACAAAAATGTAAGTAAAGTAGGCCAAAAGTAAGTTCAACATAATTTATATAAAGTTAGAAAGGCAAAATGTATGATGCTGGAATTCAGGATACTGGTTATTTTAAGAAGAAAGGGCTAGTGACTGGGATGGGTGGGGGAGGGACTTCTGAGGTGCTGGTAATATACTTTCTTGATTTGGGTGGTGGATTATCAGGTTGTATTCACTGGAATTTCCTTGAGTTATAAACATGATTTGTTTGCTTTTCCATATGTACATATATGCGTGCCATAGGTAAAAAATAAGGTTTTGAATGAAATTTTTAAACTTGATGAAGAAGCCACTAATTCAAACATTTAGTAGGCAGAAATTAGAAAATAGTGTATACTCTCTGCATATGATTTTAAGGACATGAAAGCTTAACTTTAGAAAAAGCACAATCAGGAGGTTAGGAAAAAAATGTTTGTCTGAGCTCTAATCCTTCATTAGCCACATAATATTTGGTAAATCACTTTATTACTGTCCCAGTTTTTTCCTCTCAAACAATGGGAATACCTTATTGCTTTGATTTTAAAAAAATCAGTTATATAACCAGATTTTCAAGAATGCTATACAAAGCAAAGAACTATTAGTAGGAGACACAAAAATTATTTTTTCTGACTTTCCTCTGATGCCTTTTCCTATCACCATTTATTCATGTGCAGTATTGACTTTACTACAGATTGCATATATCCATCCAACGTGCCCCTAAGATAGACTACAAAATAAACGGAGCTGTCTCCTCAATTAACTTTCTAAAGGCCAATAGCCTAGATGAAGCTAAAACTGGCATTAAGGAGCTATCGTGTGTTGGTTACCAAGGAGCTTAATTATAAGCACTGATAACAATTGAACAGAATTTTTTTTGTTCAATGGCACAACACGGGCATATCAAGTTTGATGAACAGTTAACTCGCATTCTAAATGGTAGCACAATTCCAAAGTGACAAAAAGCTAAAAAAAAAAAACAAAAAACAAAAAACAAAAACAGGACACATGACTAAAAGTAACATGAGGAGTTTTATTGTTCCCCCACCTCAAAGAAGTAGGTACAGGAATAACAAAGACTTTATCCAAGAACCTGATCAGTTGTTCTCCTAGTAAAGAGTGAAATAAGAGAATGGGCCCAAATGTAGAAATAAAACATTTAGGCTAAACACAGTATGTTACTTTTATATGGAATTACTTTTTAGGGCATGATAAAATGATGAATGGCTACACCTTAAAAGAAAAATAACTTCACTGAAGGTTGGTATGTTAAAGCATTTTTGTTTATATTTTCCCATATTTTCCATTGATTATTTCTATAAATAGCTGAGACTCTCTACTTGCATGCCTTATAACATGAATTCACTTTTCAGCAATAGTTGGCAATGAGAGCCATGACTACCCATTTGCTGTTTTAATCACGCTGAAAAGAAATAAGTCTGAGAGAAATTCTACACCTTCAAAGCTATGTTTACCCAGTGTCTTCTTCTGAATACTAGTTCAATGAAATGTTAACACAACTATTAAGAGAATAGGGGCCAGCAGTCAAATAATATGAGGGAAACACTGGGTTTCTAAATTCAACAGCTTCAAGTCTTTAACATGTTTACATTTCCAAGAAGAAATGGGTAATGCTGTTTTGCACACTTACTTGATCACCTTTTAAATGAAGCATCTCAAAGAATATTGATTTAGAAACAATAGACCTCCCAAGTCCCTTACAGCAATTTCAAATGCAAGCACGTGCGCAAATACGTGCACGTGCACGCATGCGCGTGCACACGCACACACACGCACGCACGCGCGCGCGCACACACACGTTCTTATCAGTAGAAAATTCCCCTCCCAATCCCTGGACCATATTCTACCACCTTCGNCACGTGCACACGCACACACACGCACGCACGCGCGCACACACACGTTCTTATCAGTAGAAAATTCCCCTCCCAATCCCTGGACCATATTCTACCACCTTCGGAAGGTCCAGTTCATTGCACAGGATGAGTAGTTTAGAAACGTTTGATATCCTATATATTATGATTTACTTATTGCTTACATTGAAACAGATTTATCACACCGGATTTGTTAAGTTTTCCTTCATCTATGTGCTTTAAAACTTGTCTCTAATTCTCAGAAAATGTTTAAGAAATATTTTTTTGCATGTAAGATAGATATGGATATGTCTTGACAGAGTAACAAGTTTTCAAAATTCAGTCTAAAACAATGTCCTCGTTAAGCCAAAAGATGAGAAATAGGCATCCTAGGTCTTCTTCAGCTCCCACGTGAACTCACTCTGCTGCTTAAGAAAAACCAGACCAGTTTATACTCCACTTGCCATCTGTGTGTGTGTGTGTGTGTGTGTGTGTGTGTGTGGATGTGTTAGGGAATGGTGTATTTCTTTTCTCTCCTGTTCTTTCCCTCTACCCCTCTAGCCTATTTCTAATTAAAAAACAAAAACAAAAACAGAACTTGAAACTAAGATATACATGATTTCTCAGGGTATTGAAAATAAGAATCAAATATCAGAGCAATCAAACTATGAAGAACACAGATTTCCTATGTCTAGTATGCATATAATGGAAAGATATATAAAGGTATATGTGTATGTTTAGAAGATCAGGACTGAAGAGAAGAAAACCACAAGTACAGCAAACTAGTTACTGAGACTGTAAATCAAATTAGGTTCTGAACTCTCTGACAGAAGGGCAACAGAGAAATACAATCACAGGTTTTCATTACTGGACTCAATGCAATTCATCTTTCCCTCCTTCCCTTCTTTCAGTCTAAATCTATATACACATGTATGTTACCTCTACAGATATAAACGTGTAAGAGTTTATATACAATTGCAATTTTTAATTCTGTATTTCCTAGTTTTCAAAAAGCTACTCTACCTTCGGATAAAGGTACACATGTGAAAGCTTTCTGTGGCATCAAAAAAGAACATATTTAAAGTGTGGTTAGAAAACACAGATTTGAAAAATCCAGGTTGTGATGTATTTCCAAATGCTACCTTCACAATGAAGTTTTCCATTTTGCTTCCGACGCCTCCTGCGTATAGAAACCTACTGACTGCTAGAAGGTTTTCAGCTGAGATTTGAGAGCTATTACGATATAGCATTCTTCTTTGTGTCACAGTGCCAGGAACATGGTTGCCATGCAGTGCATTTGGGTTGAACAAATGAAAGAATCAATAGTCTACCAAGGAAATTAGGTGACAAAGATTCTCAATAAATACCCCCTTAGTCATAAATGCTGGGTCAGTACTAAAGAATGGGATTTAAGGTGATGTCTCTACCATCTTGCACTAGCCACCTGAATATTAGGCCCCCCCGACACACACTCCCCTAAAGAATGAAGTTTATGGCACATGCTGTAAATTGGCAGCCAGATTGGCCTTCAGATTTGTCTTGCTTAGACCATTTTTCGACTTTGAATCAGATTCCAATATTTAAAACAAAGGCATTTCATGAAATTTGGATGGTGCGCTTCTCTTAAATTAGAAGCCTGGCAACCCCACACCCAGAGATATTCAAGGCAACACAAAGTTACACCCAAAAAGCTGTTGCTCCCTTCAGACAGGGCATCTGTTTCCCAGTTAACTACATCACTCCCCAGTCTCCTGTGCTTAGT
>NC_048218.1:88116416-88116917 GCF_002007445.2 Ailuropoda melanoleuca
AAGATATACATGATTTCTCAGGGTATTGAAAATAAGAATCAAATATCAGAGCAATCAAACTATGAAGAACACAGATTTCCTATGTCTAGTATGCATATAATGGAAAGATATATAAAGGTATATGTGTATGTTTAGAAAATCAGGACTGAAGAGAAGAAAACCACAAGTACAGCAAACTAGTTACTGAGACTGTAAATCAAATTAGGTTCTGAACTCTCTGACAGAAGGGCAACAGAGAAATACAATCACAGGTTTTCATTACTGGACTCAATGCAATTCATCTTTCCCTCCTTCCCTTCTTTCAGTCTAAATCTATATACACATGTATGTTACCTCTACAGATATAAACGTGTAAGAGTTTATATACAATTGCAATTTTTAATTCTGTATTTCCTAGTTTTCAAAAAGCTACTCTACCTTCGGATAAAGGTACACATGTGAAAGCTTTCTGTGGCATCAAAAAAGAACATATTTAAAGTGTGGTTAGAAAACACAGATTTG